>NC_133432.1:26359417-26411917 GCF_011762505.2 Arvicanthis niloticus
CTCCTGCTCCTGCTCCTGCTCCTCCTCCTCCTCCTCCTCCTCCTGCTCCTGCTCCTGCTCCTCCTCCTCCTCCTCCTCCTCCTCCTCCTCCTCCTCCTTCTCCTCTTCCTCCTCCTCCTCCTCCTCCTCCTCCTCCTCCTCCTCCTTCTCCTCTTCCTCCTCCTTCTCCTCTTCCTCCTCCTTCTCCTCCTCCTTTTTCGAGACAGAGTTTGTCTGTGTAACAGCCCTGGTTGTCCTAGAACTCTTCTTCGATTGCTTGCCTTGCGGGACTGAGAACTGTTAGATCTTTGGACCACAGCTGCCCCTGACTACTGTTGGGAAGTTGGGCTACTAGACCAGGCTGGTCTCAAACTCAGCGATCTACCTACGTCTGCCTCCCAAGTGCTGGGATCAAAGGCGTGTGCCACCACTGCCCAACCTAATTTTTAAAAATTCATTTATTTATTTAGAGATGAGGGAAGAGAGCATGGCACAGCTTGTAGGTGGACGTCCGAGAACAGTCTGCAGGAGTTGGTCCTCTCCTTCCACCATGAGGGTCCCAGGCCGTCGGGCTGGGCACCGGATAAGCTATCTCACCAACTCCAACCCCACGGGACTGCTGTCTGCTGTCCTATCCTGCCCCTCACCCAGACCCTGCTCTCTAAAGTTCATGACCAGAGCTACTGGGCTGTACAGCACACCTGGACTGGGGCAACCATTGTTGACCCTAGCATCAGTTGACAAGCTATGCCTAAGCTTGGGCTCTCTTTAAGCATGGGCAGCAGGCAGGGAGAGGGACAGAGACAGAGAAGCCTGTGTTTCCTCATGACCCCTCTGAGAAGTGGTTGTGTGACCTCTGAGCCATTCGGGACTTCAGCTCCCATGAAATCATATACCCTATTGAATTCCATGAGTTGACTGACAGCTCTGTTCTTGAGGGAGGGAGGGAGGGAGGGAGGGAGAGAGGGAGGGAGGGAGGGAGGGAGGGTGTCCCTGCTCTGCCTCTCCACCACTACTTGGAGCTATTGACAACTGTGGGGTCAGTTTCCCCAAATGTACAACAGTAGCTCATGGATCCAGGGCGAACAGGAGGCAACAGCAAAGGCTGGAAGAGCCAATGCGATCACCAGGTACCAGACGCAAAGAAGGTGGGGGTGGGTTAACCAGGTCTTGAGGTGTCTTCTCCTATAGGACAGCCACTGTATGGAAGACCCTGTGCCCCTTCTGGGGTGAAGAGTACCAAGTGCATTTACCCCCCACGTTCCACACGGTGGCCTTCTATATCATGGATGAGGATGCCCTTAGGTAAGTTTGCCCCGCTCTGCAGCTGGACTGGGATGTGGCCATCGCTGTGACTGATGGCTGGTCTCTTTGCATCCTCTTTGTACGTGGGGATGTTGAGAGGGTTTGGGGAGAGGTGGGACTGAGCATGCTGAACTGGTGCACACACATGTATGCATGGTGGCATGACCTATGAAGTGGGCACCCAGAGGGCATGAGTGTGGTGTGTTGTAGGTCTCACGCGCAGAAGTGTGTCATGCACCGTGAGAGCATCCACGGCTGCCCAGATGTTCTGTGGTCTGCTGTAATGTGCTGTCCTGCAGCTGATGGCTTCCTGGAGGATGGGGGCTGAGCTGTAAGGGCTGGGCTCCAAGCAGGCTGGTTCCATAGCTCAACTCTGACTCTGTCTCCACCCCTAGCCGGGACGATGTGATCGGGAAGGTTTGCCTCACAAGGGACACGCTAGCCTCTCACCCAAAGGGTAAGATGCCCCATTTCTTCACTGGTCTACTTGGCACCTGGCACTCCTACCACACAGTGTAGTTCCTATTTTCCACTGGGTCCCTCCACATGGGTCCTAAACCCTAGGGAATTGGCCCAATGCTGGTTCAGACTGCAGGGCCACTTGGATTATTTCCAGAATGTACACTGTTTTTTTTGTTTGTTTGTTTGTTTGTTTGTTTTTTAAGAGGTTTCAGCCCTGCCCAGGTCTCACTGTGTAACCTCAGACAGGTCTCGACCTCTCTGGACTTTTCAGATGGTCGAGCCCAGGAGGTCACAGGTCCTTTGGGCTCTGCCAGCCGAGCCTCTGACTCGTTCCATGGCTTCCTGGGGCACACACCTGTTCCTGTCTGTGAGGCTGGGGGTGGGGATGAGGGGGTGGCAGGCTCTGCTGACTCACGGAACCTCCTGACATGGCCAGGCTGGTGGCCTCTCTTGTGGTAGCCTGAGCTGTCCAGGTGCCCCTGGTACATTTCCCCATGGTGGGTCCCTCTGTAGTTCCCACATCTGGTCTTCAGACTATCATCCCGGTAGCCTGGAGGGAGCCACTGTTCTCATATTAAGGTGGGAAAGCCAAGGATAGAGTGGAGATTTCCACAACCAGTGGGGGTCGGGAGCATGTAATCAAAGTCCAGATTGATAATGAAGGCCTAGGAGCTGTGTTTGTGCAGGCCTGTAATCCTGGCATTGGGGAGGTGGAGGCAGGAGGATCAGGGAGGCCAGTCTGGGCTATATGACACTCTGCTTTATAATGAAAAAAAAAAAATAGTGGACTAGGGAGGTGACTTAGTCAGGAAGAATGCTTGTCATGAAAGCAAGAGGACCCAAGTTCAAATCCCCAGGACCTGAGTAAAAAACAGGCATGACTACTTGTGCCTATAACTCCAGCATTGTCAGAAAAAGACTGGAAGATCGCGAGAGTTCCCTGGCCACTCAGTTTAGCTCAAACGGTGTAACCCCACACAATCAGTAGACAGATATCTCAGTACTTCAACGTCTGCTCAGCCCCTGCTCCTGTTTCCGAATCTGTCACTGGGAATATCCAGAGGACTTCAAGGGGGGGATGGGGAAGCTATGGGGGAGGGCAGGTGGGTCTGTAGGTGAAGGGTGTGGGGGGGGCGGGGCCCGTCCTTGACTGACATGAAGCTCTGCAGGATTCAGTGGATGGACCCACCTGATGGAGGTGGACCCGAACGAGGAGGTGCAGGGTGAGATCCACCTGCGCCTGGAGGTGCTGCCAGGGGTCCATGCCAACCGGCTGCGCTGCTCGGTGCTTGAGGCCAGGTGAGACGGGCTGAGGGGAGGGGACGTGGGGAGGCCCAGTCTCCTTCTTCCTCCTCCTCTCAAGAGATGACCTGACCATGCAGATACTGAGGTGTTGCCTGAGCGACCACCCTACAGAGACAGGATGATCTCTTCTTCTGATCTGAATTTTCTTGAGAGAGTTTCTCTGTGAAATTGCCCTGGCTGAAATCTGCCTGCCTCTGCTTCTGGAGTGCTGGGACTGAAGGCATGCACCACCACTGCTGGGCTCTGAATTCTCTCCCTTCCTCTCCTTCCCTCTCCCCTTTCCCTCTTCCCCTCCCACTGTGTGTGTGTGTGTGTGTGTGTGTGTGTGTGTGTGTGTGTGTGTCTGTCTGTCTGTCTGTCTGTCTGTCTGTCTCTATCTCCCTCTCTCTTTTGAGACAAGGTTTGGCCTTGTAGCATTGATGACCATGAACTTCTGACCCGCCTACCTCCGCTCACTTGTTCTGGAGTTACCTGTGTGAACCATGATATCCAGTGTGTGCTGTGCTAGGGTTCAAACCCAGGGCAAGGCCTCTACCAACTGAGCCAAAGCTTTCCTGTCTTTTATTATGATACAGGGTCTTGCTCTGTAGCCCAGGCTGGCCTCGAACTCATGACCCTCCTGAGTGCTGGGATTGTAGGGGCCCCACCTTGCTCAGCCTAAAATAATGCTCAAAAGTGGAATTTAGGTCCCAAAAACTAGGGGATCAGAGGTTGTGTGCAAACTTTTTTTTTTTTTTTTTTGGTTTTTCGAGACAGGGTTTCTCTGTGTAGCCCTGGCTGTCCTGGAACTCACTCTGTAGACCAGGCTGGCCTCGAACTCAGAAATCCGCCTGCCTCTGCCTCCCAAGTGCTGGGATTAAAGGCATGCACCACCACCGCCCGGCTGCAAACTTTTTTTGTTGTTTTTGTTTTTTCAAGATAGGGTTTCTCTGTGTAGCCCTGGCTGTTCTGGAACTCTCTCTGTAGACCAGACTGGTCTCAAACTCAGAGATCCTCCTGCCTCTGCCTCCCTGAGTGCTGAGATTGAGGGTGTGTGACACCACTGCCAGGCTATTGTGTGCACCTTTGAACGGTTGAGATACCAATGTCCCACTACTAGGTCTGGGCTTCCAACCCCAGTATATGAACTTCCCCTGTGTGTGTTCCCATGTGCATATGTGTGTGGTATGTGTGTGATGTCTGTGTGTGTATATGGTGTGTGCTGTGGGTATGTATTTGTGTGTCTGTGTGTATGGTCCCTCATGGGGTGGAAGGAAAAAAGTTCTTGATATGTCCAGACAGGGTGTGGGGGTGGGATAATGGCTTGGATGGCTCTGTGGCCCTGAGTCACCTGTGACAGGACTAACCCCCAGCCTTGGGGTATTTTTAACTGCTGTCCCCACTCCTGTCTGGGCCTGGCTGTGACTCACAGACACCCCATGAAAGGCGCCTTCCCTTCTGGCTCCAGCCTCCTCCCTGTCCTGTGACAGTGTGTGTGTGTGTGTGTGTGTGTGTGTGTGTGTGGTGTCTCTCACGAAGGCAAAAGGGAATAACCTGTTCAGACAGGGTGTGTGGGTGGGATAGCACAGTCTCTCCAGTCCACCCCTGGGCCAGGTGGCAGCCTCTGGCCAGCCAGTTCCACAAAAGAAACTGAATATTCCTGAGACAGCCCATTTGGGAGGAAGTGGTCTCTCTGGCTAATGGAGGGATGCCTGTTGCATGATTGATACTTTGGCTGTCTTGTGGCTGCCCGAGGCTGGAGCTATGAGGAATGGCTGAGCCATAGCCTGTCCGCCCCCATTCTTCTTCTCATCCACGGTCCTCGCCCATCTGCCTCTATCTACCTACCCTTCTCAGCCATGCCGACACCGGGCTGCCGCTGGCACGGTGTTGTACACACGTGCTCATGGTTGCATGCCTGGACCTCGGGGCCATTACTCACTAGGATGGATAACACAGACACATGTCCCCCTACCCGCCGCACTCCCCTACCTCTGCTCCAAGGACTACAGCTAAGCCACACCAGCCTCCTCTTAGCAAGTCTGGTAGGGGAGCACTATGCCCACCCCTACTCTTTGAGACAGTCTTGCTATGCATCTCAGACTGACAGTATGTCATTTAGGCTAGCCTCAAAACTCACCATCCTCCTGCCTCAGCTTCCTGAGTGCTGTGTGTCTGATAGTTGCCTTCCCTTCTGTTGAACAAGTCAGACACTAGGATACCTCTGCAGCTGTTCGGTCAGGAGACATAGCCTTTTGTAGTCTTCATGGCCGGTAGGGAAGTGGACTATGAGTGATCGTAGTGGGGGAGGGGAGAATCGCCATGCAGTCAGCCAGTATGATGTCAGCAGCCATGGATGAGCCAACCCTTCCCAGCCTGCCATGTTCACCCCATCCTGCAGCTTGTCCCCTGTCCAGTAATCCCCTGTCCCCGTTTCACTCCCAGGGATTTAGCACCAAAAGACCGGAATGGCGCATCTGACCCTTTTGTCCGAGTGCACTACAATGGCCGGACCCAGGAGACCTCGGTGAGGAAATTGGGCGGACTGGAGGGGTTGGAGTGGGGGACGCGAAAACTCTGGAACAGCTTCTGAATCTTGATTTTCATATGAAGATCATCCTGAAGAGGGTGGCACCCTGCAGGAGCTTGTCTGGAGCTGGGTTCTCAATGCAACCTCTGTTTGGCTGTGTGGCCTTCGATGAGATGGTTGTTCACTCTGGACTTCAATTTCCCCTTGGTGAAGTGTGCTATTTCTTATCAAGTGTTTATTCACTACAGGGGACTGAATCCTGTACTCAGAACATGCTAGTCAGGGGCTCTACCACTGAGCCACGCCCACAGCCCCTCACTGGGGGATTCTAGGCAGGGGCTCTACCACTGAGCCACGCCCCCAGCCCCTCACTGGAGGATTCTAGGCAGGGGCTCAACCACTGAGCCACGCCCACAGCCCCTCACTGGGGGATTCTAGGCAGGAGCTCTACCACTGAGCCACGCCCCCAGCCCCTCACTGGGGGATTCTAGGCAGGGGCTCAACCACTGAGCCACACCCCCAGCCCCTCACTGGGGGATTCTAGGCAGGGGCTCTACCACTGAGCCACGCCCCCAGCCCTTTTTCTCATATATATTTATTTGTAGGTAGGTTGCCTTTACCCACTCAAAAACTCACACTGGCAGCAGGACTCCGGCACCACCCCAATCATTATTTTTTTTACTCTTAAGTTTAAGACATTCATATATATATATATTTTTTTAAGTAAGAGTCTCACTAAGTGGCTCAAACTGGCCTTGAACTCAGTCATATGGCCTTCTGAGTGGCTGGAGTGACAGGCTTGCTCCACCACTGCTGGTTGAATGTGGAAGCATTTACCAGGGGAGGTGTTGGCGCTGGGCAGCCCTGTGAACTGAATCCCTGTCGGAGCAGGTGGTGAAGAAATCCTGCTACCCACGCTGGAATGAGACATTTGATTTTGAGCTGGAAAAGGGAGCCCCGGAAGCACTGCTGGTGGAGGTCTGGGACTGGGATCTTGTTAGCCGGAATGACTTCCTAGGCAAAGTAAGTACCAGCCCCACCCCCACTTGCTTCAACACCATCCCTGCCTCCACCTTCCCAGGCCACACTCACCACCTTCCCAGGCCACACCCATGACCTACCAAGGCCACAACTACCACCTGCCCAGGCCACACCCACCACCTGCCCAGAATACACCCACCACCTGCCCAGGTCACACCCACCACCTGCCCAGGCCACACCCACCACCTGCCCAGGTCACACCCACCACCTGCCCAGGTCACACCCACCACCTGCCCAGGCCACACCCACCACCTGCCCAGAATACACCCACCACCTGCCCAGGTCACACCCAACACCTACCCAGAATACACCCACCACCTGCCCAGGTCACACCCACCACCTGCCCAGTCTACACCCACCACCTGCCCAGAATACACCCACCACCTGCCCAGGTTACACCCACCACCTGCCCAGTATCCACCCACCACCTGCCCAGGTCACACCCACCACCTGCCCAGAATACACCCACCACTTGCTCCATCCACCACCTGCCCAGGCCACACCGGCCACTTGCAGCATCTGGTATCCATTTCTGCTATGCCACTCACTTTCTCAGACTATAAAGTTAGGATTGCTCCAACCCAGCTGCCTGATGCTCTGGGACCCAGTCAAGGTGCCCCTTTGCCCTAGGAGAGCAATACTTGAAGCCAAGCCTAGTGGTACAAGCCCACCATCCCAGATATTTGAGAGGCTGAGGCCTGATCTCCTTTCCAAGGCCCACCTGGACTACAGAGTGAATTGATGGCCAGCCTGGGCTACTTAGCCATACCTTGTCTCAAAACAAAAAGCCAGGCATTGCAGTTCTCCCAGGACTTGGGAGTCTGAGGCAGGAGGATTGCAGATTTGAAGCTACCATGGGTTACACAGTGAGATTCTGTCTCAACAAATGAAATTACAAGCCAAGCATGGTGGCCCATGTCTGCAATTCCAGCACTTGGAGTGTGGGGGTGAGAGGATCCTGGAGTACTTAAGACCCTATTTCAAAAAATAGAAAGAAGCCAGGTGTGTTAGCACACTCCTTTAATCCCAACACTCAGGAGGTAGAGGCAGGTGGATCGCTATAAGTCTGAAGCCAGCCTGGACTACATAGTGAGTTCTAGGCCAACCCATGCTACATAGTGAGACCTTGTCTGGAGAAAACAAAACAGAAAGTTTCTTTTTAAAAAAGAAAAAAAAATGCCGGGCAGTGGTGGCGCACACCTTTAATCCCAGTACTTGGGAGGCAGAGACAGGCGGATTTCTGAGTTTGAGGCCAGCCTGGTCTACAGAGTGAGTTCCAGGACAGCCAGGGCTAGACAGAGAAACCCTGTCTTGGACCACTCCCCACTCCACCCCCCCAAAAAGTAGAACATCCCACTTCAAATTAAACAGAAACCCCTCACAGATGTATCCTCTACTTTTGGGTTTCAGTTAATTCCAGATGGGAAAGCACCTGCCTAGAACTCACCAGGGAGCAGAGAGGGGTGAGGCTCAGGGGTGGAGTGCTTGCTTCGCACCTGTGAGGCCCTGAAAAAAAAAAAAAAAAAAGAAAGAAGAAGGTGGCTCAGTACTTAGCCAGGAGGTGACTCGAGTGTTCCAGCCTCGTCTGCCCTTTTCCAGGTGGTGGTCAATGTCCAGAGACTGTGTTCAGCCCAGCAGGAAGAGGGCTGGTTCCGGCTGCAGCCTGACCAGTCCAAAAGCTGTCGAGGCAAGTGAGTGTTACTAGCGGGGGGCCCTGGGGTGTGTGCTGAGAAGGAAAGGTCAGGGGTCAAGGGTCCACAGCTCAAGTCCCTCAGCCTTTGTCCACTATGCCAGCACCTTTCGCAGGCAGGTGGGAACTTCCTGCTCCCTTTTCATATTCTTGACCTCTGAGCTAAAAGTTATACATGGATCTCCGATTTTTGTATGTTCTGGAACTTTCTAGAATATGTCCTCAGACCTTTTCCCTTTAAAGGGCTTCCTTGCAGATCCTTAGTCCCTAGGGAGAGTGCCTTGGGGCCATGACTCTGAACCCTCTTTTCCCAAGAGTCTCCAAAACTAGAGGTGCCATATGAAAGGCAGGACAAGCATGGGGATATACCAGTCATAGAGTGCCTGCCCGGTAGGCTCAAGGCCGCGGGGTTGATTTCCAGCACCATGAAGGTAAAACTCAGATAAGTGCTAGAACACCTTGTGCTGTCAAGATGGCTCAACAGGTCATCTAGACACTCTAGGCTGTGCACTGTGGCCTATGCAAGCATACACATGAACAGGACACCTGGAGTCAAGCCAAGTGACATACACTTGTAACCCGTTTTAAAATTGGAGGCCAGTTGGGTTGATAAAGCCAGACCCTATCTTAAAATTAAATTTCAGATAAATAGTTAAAAAAATTTTTTTTGAGACAGTGTCTCATGTAGCCCAGGCTACCCACTACCCACCCCATGCTGGATTATATGCCACACTTGGGTATCAAACCTAAGGATTTGTCATGATAGGCAAGTGCTCCCCCTGAGCTCCACCCAAGCTCTGGCAGATATTCTTTTAATGTAGAAATGCAAGCCAGATGAGGTGGTTCACACTTGTAGTCCAGGCTCTTGGGAAGCTGAGTCAGGGGACTGCAGAGTTCCAGGCTAACCTGAATCTACAAGGTGTGACTTTGTCTCAAAGAAGGAAAAAAGATCACTGAGAATTCAAGCCACATTGTTACTAAAAACCTGCTAATTTAAC
Organism: Arvicanthis niloticus; assembly: GCF_011762505.2. Lineage (NCBI taxonomy): Eukaryota > Metazoa > Chordata > Mammalia > Rodentia > Muridae > Arvicanthis > Arvicanthis niloticus. The sequence continues at coordinate 26,368,707 of NC_133432.1, forward strand.
TTGGTGTCTTGTCTTTTCCGCTCAATCTGGTGGCCCCAGCTAGAAAATCTTTGGCTTGTTTCTGGTCTCCCTCACACCCCTTGGTTGACTGAGCTTTGGATCTCTGAAGAAGGTCCCACATCCCTCATCTGTGTTCTTCTTGGGGCAGGGACAGGTGGCCAGGGGTGTGCCCAGCCCATGGCATCTGCCTAGCAGTCTAGAACAGTCTTGATGGCTTCCTCAGTGTGCTATACACGGAGGATAGCGGGAACCATAACAGTAAGCCGTAGTCAATGCCTTCTCCAAGGGAGTCACAGTAAGAAGTCTTAGTGGCTAGATTTGTTACGGCGTGTTGCCTAACTTACTGGAGCCCGAATTTCTCCGTTAGCTTAACAATTTGCTTCCTGGGCAAAGCACACAGGTGAAATGACCATGTTCCAGAGTTGATAGTTTGGAATATGGGAGCTTGGTAGGCACAAGCGGAATCCCATAGTCCCCCAGAGTCAGGAGGCACGATGGCACTAGGCATTGGAAAACGGTGCTAGTTCTTTGGGTAATAGGGCTAGGAAGGTCTTCCAGACAGGGACTCAGAAAGGCCAAGCTGGAGTGGAGTATCGGACAGATGTGAACAAAGAACGCTTTGCTAATCTCCAAGGGGAAAAGCCTGAGCCTACGTGAGTGGACGTGGCCCAGGGAAACTAGGTCCCTGGTAGAGACATCACAGGCTGCCCATTCCAGGGGCAACCTGGGCTCCTTGCAGTTGGAGGTGCGGCTTCGGGATGAGACAGTGCTGCCGTCCATCTGTTACCAGCCTCTGGTACAACTGTTGTGCCAGGAGGTGAAGCTGGGCACTCAGGTGAGGAGACCCTGGGGGAGACTGGGAGTATTCATGGTTAGTTCACCCATTCTACAGAGCAATAAACTGACTCCCGGGGCTGGGAGGGCACTAACCAATGTCCAAAGGACTCCATCCTCTGCCCAGACAACCTTCCCATGATGCTCTGAGGTCTTAACCCTGGGGTGGTTTAGGTTCCCTGTGGGTGTGAGCACTACCCCTTTCTGCAGGGCCCTGGACAGCTGATTCCCGTCATTGAGGAGACAACCAGTGCTGACTGTCGTCAGGAAGTGGCCACCACTCTGCTCAAGCTCTTCCTGGGGCAGGGGCTGGCCAAGGACTTTCTGGACCTGCTCTTTCAGCTGGAGCTGGGCCGCACCAGTGAGGCCTGAGAGGACTTGTCCCAGGCAGGGTGGAAGAGACCCTCTTTAGCATATTAACTAATGGGCCCCTCTAAAGTGGAGGCAAGACTGCTCCCTCCCTGAAAAGAATAGTCCAGGCGGGGCAGGTGGGAAATGTTCAGAAAGCCATTGACTGAGGGGCCAAGACTCCATCCCCGAGGTTCTCCTGACTTCCTGCGTCCAAGGCCTTGCTTGTCCCAGCTCCCTGCCCACTAGAATTTCTGCTTGCAGGTGAGGCCAACACCCTCTTCCGGAGCAATTCTCTGGCCTCAAAGTCCATGGAGTCTTTTCTGAAGGTGAGGTTGCATGGTCATCTCACAGACAAAGACCCTCATGTCCACAGAGGGTAGTTCTGTCTGTGTCTAGGTCCCTTGAAGGCCAGATATTTTCATCATCCACTTATTCACCTATACATGGATTTATTCATGCATGCATGTAGACACACATTCAGCAGAGAAGTCACTGTAATTGTGCATCTTGCTCAAATCTGAGTCAATACTCCAGGCAGATGGTACACGGGGTGGTTAACTAGTGTGGTTTATGGTGGCCCTCAGGTGGCAGGGATGCGCTATCTGCATGGCATCCTGGGCCCCATCATTGACAGAGTGTTCGAGGAGAAGAAGTACGTGGAGCTGGACCCCAGCAAAGTGGAAGTTAAGGATGTAGGGTGAGGCCGGGGAAATCGCTGGGTGCACAACTGTGCCAAATCAGGTCCTGTGTAAAGGTGTTTATGGTTCCTTTTGTCTGGGTTCACTTGTCCTTTCTCTCTGTATTCGTTGTCACATGGGACCCCCAGCTGCTACGTATTTGTAAGTCCTGACCTTGACTGTTGGTTAATCCCCTGCAGGTGCTCTGGGCTGCACCGCCCACAGACAGAGGCTGAAGTGTTGGAGCAGAGCGCTCAGACGCTGCGTGCCCACTTGGTGGCGCTGCTGAGCGCCATATGCCGCTCGGTTCGCGCGTGCCCAGCTGTGGTCCGGGCCACTTTTCGGCAACTCTTCAGGCGCGTGCGCGAGCGCTTCCCGAGCGCCCAGCACCAGGTGCGCCCCCTGTCGGCAGAGCAGAAGGCCGGGACCGAAAGGGAATCCCGCGGGACAGATATGCTTCTTGACCAGTTTACTCTCTGCACCCTTCTAGAACGTACCATTCATCGCGGTCACTAGCTTCCTGTGCCTGCGCTTCTTCTCTCCCGCCATCCTGTCACCCAAGCTCTTCCACCTGCGAGAGCGGCATGCAGATGCTCGCACCAGCCGCACGCTACTTCTGTTGGCCAAGGTGTGGGTCTGCAGTTTGGGACGGGAAGGCCAGTTAGGTTGCAAAGGGACCCTGGCAGGCTCCGCAGTGTCGCACTAATTGGCTCTAGGAAGGTCTTGCAGACAGGCCAGTGATCCTCTATGGCACTGCACTTCACAGTTTAAAAGCATTTTCGTGATCACTTCTTGAGAGCCCCATCCACACATAAGGAGACACAGAAGGTCCAAAGCCTGTCTTGTGAACTGGAATCTTCCCAGTTCTAATCTTATTCCCAGACGTGCATCTATCGACCCAACATTGCAGCAGTCTGATAGTAGGATGAAACTTTCAGGGCCAGCAAGAGGGCTCAGTAGGCAAGGATGCTTGCTCCAAGCCTTGGATCCCGCATGATGGAAGGAAGGAATAAACTTCCATAATCAGCATCCGAGTTCCACACATGCCCAGGCGAGCCCCAACATACACACGATCACAATGTAATTAAGCAGACTTGCAGAGAAAGGCCAAAATGTTGATCCCAAGTAATCGGGTGTCCAAAGACTCAAAATGCCGTGATCCACGCATCCCGCATCCCGCATCCCGCATCCCTGGTTCCCCTATGGGACCGTGTAAGGCCTCTGCCTCCTCAGTCTCCATCTCTAGGTTGAAGTAGGCAGCCATGTATGAACTGCTTGCTGTCACTCCTAGGCGGTCCAGAACGTAGGCAATATGGACACACCGGTCTCCAGGGCCAAAGAGTCGTGGATGGAACCACTACAGCCCACAGTGCGCCAGGGTGTGGTGCAGCTGAAGGACTTCATTACGAAGCTCGTGGACATAGAGGAAAAGGAAGGCAAGAACTTCACCAAGTATCATGCCCAAGGCTTGAGTGCAAGTTTGTTACTTTGACCCCGCCTACCGCCCTGCCCACCCAGACTAAACCCTCTTTCCGCCCCGGCTTTTTGTTGTTTTGTTTTAGACAGGGTCTCATATAACCCAGGGCTGGCCGCAGACTCACTGCCAAGGATAACCTTAAATCCAAGTGGATCCTCTGGCCTCCACCTCCAAAAGCTGAGATTATAGGCATGTGCCACCAAGCCCGGGTTTATGCAGCGCAGTGAATCTAACTCAGGGTCTGTCCAAGCTTGGCAAACATGGCACCAACCAATCGTCTTCCCTAACCCTTTTCCCACACGATCCCGCCCACCACTAGTTAGAGCATCCGGTTTGCCTTAGCCTTCTGGGGTGGAATTTGACTCTCCTCCTGTTGGTTTTAGCTCCTCCCCTAATCTCCCCCGACCCTTTGATAGCCAGGCTTTCTTGCCTGTTTTCTTCCCTGCTTTCAGAGCTGGACCTGCAGCGGGCATTGAACTCGCTGGCACCGCCTGTGAAGGAGGGACCACTGTTTATCCACAGGACCAAAGGCAAAGGCCCTCTTGCGTCCTCCTCGTTCAAGAAACTTTACTTCTCCCTTACCACGGAAGCCCTCAGCTTCGCCAAGACTTCCAGCTCCAAGGTGAGTGAGGCACGAGGCTTTCTAGGATGGCGCTTGTTTGTAAGCTCAGCAATTGGGAACTGGAAGCAGGACCCCCAAGACTTCTAAGATCAGCCTCAACTACATAGACAGTTCAGAGCCAATCTGGGCGACGTGAGACCCTGTCTCAAAACAAAATGACAGATAGGACAAATTTTGTTTATTGGGCAGCATACTTATAGAGTAGGGTACTTTAGGACACTGGCTGCTCTGCAAACCTTCCTGGATGCAAACCCTAAAAGCAGGTTTACCCTCAACACCTGGCATCTAGCTCTAAGTCTGATTGATGCTCAGTACCCCACCCATTCCAGGGCATTTGCTCCCAGGGGGTTGGTGTTTGTTCTCGACTCTGGCTGGGATCCCTTCACAGAGCAGGCCGTTAGGAACAAGAAAGGGGTTGTTCAGATCCCTCACTGTACGCCCTAATACCACCTGCTGAAGGGGATGTGGAGGCCAGATGAGAAAGTAGAGCAACATGGCCCCGCCCCTCAGCCTCCTTTTCTCTGACTGCCCCAGAAAAGCGTCTTCATCAAGCTGGCCAGCATCCGGGCTGCAGAGAAGGTGGAGGAAAAGAGCTTCGGCAGTTCCCACGTCATGCAAGTCATCTACGCCGATGATGTTGGCCGGGCCCAGACTGTCTACCTGCAGTGCAAGGTGTGGCCTGTGGAGGGCGCTCTGGGGAGGAGATTGCAAGTGTTTCCTGGGCGCAGAATGTGGACTTAGTCCTCCTCTCCCCTTCGCCCCCTGTCGGCTACCTTAGGTACTGCAGGCTGTGCAGTACCTAAGTACCTTGGGGGGGGGGGGGAGGCGTTGTCTCATGCCTAGATGCGTGGTGGTTCATGTTTGCCATTGGGCCTCCATATATAGGTATGCTTGTGGCTAGGTCCTTATGGCTAGGTCCTTGTGATCAGAGCTTGCTTTTTCCTTTTCTGGTCTGTATTTTTTTAAAGATTCTCACTGTTTTCAGGCTAGCCTGAATCTCAATGCCTTAGTTTCCAAAAGTAAATATTAAAAATGTCAAGTGATGTGCTTTTGGCATGATTCAAGCAAGAGAGCCCCTGCCTAGAATCCCCAGTGAGGGGCTGGGGAGGATGGTTCAGAGGTAGAGCCTCTGCCTAGAATCCTCCAGTGAGGGGCTGGGGCCGTGGCTCAGAGGTAGAATGCCTGCCAAGAATCCTTAATTGAGGAGCTGAAGGGTGTGTCTTAGGTTTCTATTGCTGTAATAAAGACTGTGACCAAAAGCAACTTGGTGAGGAAAGGGTTACAGGTTACAGATTACAGTCAAACATCAGGAGAAGCCAGGCAGGATTCCAGGACAGTAACCCAAAGGCTGGATCTGAAGCAGAGCCCATGAAGAAATGCTGTTTATAGGCTTGCTCCCTGTGGCTCACTCAGCCTGAGTTCTTATGCACCCTAGGACCAGCTGCTAACAGTTGGCAACACACGCAGTGGGCTGGGCCCACATCAGTCATCAATCAGAAGTGCGCCACAGGCTTCCCTACCTATTAATCTGATGGAGACAGATGCTCATTAGATTCCCCTCTTCCCAGATTGCTTTAGCTTGTATGTACCAAGTAGAGAGTCTGTGAGGGGCTGGGGGCGTGGCTCAGAAGAGAGTACCTGCTGATGGGGAGGAAGAGGTAGACTTCTGAGCCACTGTCCCTGCAGTGTGTGAACGAGATGAACCAGTGGCTGTCTGCACTGCGCAAAGTGAGCACCAACAACACGGGCCTCCTGGGATCATACCACCCTGGCATCTTCCGTGGGGACAAGTGGAGCTGCTGTCACCAGAAGGACAAGACAGGTGGGAGTGCTGGCCTGGGTCCCCCTACTCTGTATCTGTCCCAAGCAGGTCATAAGCTGGGAGGGGGGTTCTTGGGGCTTGGAAAACCACATACTTATCTGTGACAAAGTTGACCAAGAACAACTAGGCCTACAGGTACCCTTGGCACAGAACGATTTGTGACCATGTGGCTTGGTAAATGCCATGCAAAGTGTGTGATACACGGGAGTGAATTCATTGGATAGCCTGAAAACTTACTAGATTCTCTCTCTTTTAAAGATTTATATTTATTTTTAATAAAGATTTATTTTATCTATGTATATGCATGAGTATCTGTGTGAATGGTGTCTGTGTGTGTGTGTGTGTGTGTGTGTGTGTGTGTATAGCTGCCCGTAGAGGGTGGAAGTTTGTCGGATCCCCTAGAGCTAGTTATAGACAGTTGTGAGATGCCATGTGGGTGCTGGGAATCAAACCCTGGTCTCCTGGAAGAGCAGCCAGTGCTCTTACCTGCTGAGCCAACTTTCTGGTATTATGGTCATGTGACACTGTCCATCAGTTCTGGAAATTTCAAGACCTTCCCCACTCACAAAGTTAACTAAAGCTTAAAGCTCTCAGCCCACGGAGCCTGGCATAGGAAAAGCTGTCCGCCCCGACTACACTGTACCGGCTCTGCCCTGGCTTCTGTTGATGGCCATCGAAGCGGTTCCCTCATTAGTGATGATATGGGGCTCCCTGTGATCCGTGAGACAACTTGAGATCCCAGTTTACCAGGAAGAAGCTGAGACTAGAATGTGTGTGCACATGTGTGCATGCATACATGAGTATGTGTGTGTGTCTGCATATGGTACTCGGGCCCACTAACATGCTAAGTAAGCACGCTACCAATGAGGCACACCAAGCTAGCTCCTCAGGGATTCCAGGCAGCAGCTCTAATGCTAAGCCACGCCCACAGTCTGTGACTGAGGCTTACAGTGGGCAGCTAAGCCACGCCCACAGTCTGTAACTGAGGCTTACAGTGGGCAGCTAAGCCACGCCCACAGTCTGTAACTGAGGCTTACAGTGGGCAGGTTAAGTGGGAAAAGGTGGCAGAGCCAGCAATTAGCAGGAGGACCCGTTCATTCCAATGCAGGAAGCTCGGGCCCATCCTACGATGATCACGTAGTTCAGGGCAACCTCCAGACAGATCTTCATGCTACAGCACACACCCACTTTCCACAGTGGTCCAGCAGTTGAAGCCACGATGATCTGCTGGGAGCAGAAGTGTCCGTAGTGACAGGCAGTCAGGATCGTCTTAGCAGCCCCTAGTGGGTCCCTCATAACTCCTCGCCTACATCAGGCTCCATTATTTCCTTTTCTGCGCTCCCAGGAAGCTGGGCATGGTATTTCCATTGTAACCCTGCCCTCTCTCTGCCTCCAGATCAGGGATGCGACAAGACCCACTCTCGGGTGACCTTGCAGGAATGGAATGACCCACTGGACCATGACCTTGAGGCTCAGCTCATCTACAGGCACCTGCTAGGCGTGGAGGCTGCTCTTCGGTGAGGAGGCTCAAGGAGAGGCAGCTGCATGGTCCCAGCAAACATGCTGGCCTGAGGGCTGCAACTGGGACGCGGCTGAGGGTTGCTAAGTAACAGCTGGCTTCTTCTGCCTTTCTCTTTTTGTTGTTTGTTTGCCTCTGATTCCATAGGTGTTTTTCTGCCTTAGGCAGATTTACTTTTATCCAAGTGTGGTGTGCTCACCGTTGAGCCTAGCACTCGCACTCGGGAGGCTGAGGCAGAGGATTTCTATGAGTTGGAGGTCAACCTAGGCAAGTTCTAGGCCAGCCAAGGTTGCACAGTGAAACGTTGTCTCAAAACAAACAAACAAACAAACACTTATATTTTCATTTTCATGTATGTATGCCTCCTTATGCCATATCTGCGCAGGCACCTGTGGGGGCCAGATGAGGGCATCAGATTCCCCTGGTGTGTAGTTAAAGGTGATTGTGAGGCACCTGATGTGAGTGGGGAATGGGACAAGACAGAACTCAGTTCCCTAGAAGAGTCTTTTGTGCACTCTTATCCTCTCTCCGGCTATCTCACCCCCTTTTATTTCTAGTTCCGTTTACTCTCATTGTTTTAATTATGTGTATACATGTGTGCCCATGTGTGAGGATGTGCACATGAGTGCAGGTGCCTACAGAAGCCAGAGATGCTGGATGCCCCTGGAGCTGGAGTTGTAAGTGCTGAGAATGGAATACTTAGGCCCTCTGGAGGAGAAGCACAAGCTCTGAACCACTGAGACGCCTCTCTAGCTTCCTCCTTTCTCTCCAGCTTCCTCCTTTTTCTTCTTCCTCCTTTTTCTTCTTCTTCTTCTTCTTCTTCTTCTTCTTCTTCTTCTTCTTCTTCTTCTTCTTCTTCTTCTTCTTCTTCTTCCTCTTCCTCTTCCTCTTCCTCTTCCTCTTCCTCTTCCTCTTCCTCTTCCTCCTCCTCCTCCTCCTCCTCCTCCTCCTCCTCCTCCTCCTCCTCCTCCTCTTCTTCTTCCTCCTCCTCCTTCTTCTTCTTCCTTTTTCGAGACAGGGTTTCTTTGTGTAGCCCTGGCTGTCCTGGAACTCACTCTGTAGACCAGGCTGGCCTGAACTCAGAAATCTGCCTGCCTCTGCCTCCCAAGTGCTGGGATTAAAGGCGTGTGCCACCACTGCCCGGCTTAAATTTTTTTCATTTTTGTGACAAGATCTCTGATTAGTCTTGAGCTCATTGCTTTGACAAGATTGGCTTCCCAGAATCCCTGCCTATTTTTGCCTCCCCAGCTCTGGGATTACAAGCAAGCAGTACCATAAGTGGCTTTGTTTTTTTTGTTTTTTGTTTTGTGTGTGTGTGTTTTTTTAGATTTATTTATTTATTTTATGTATGTTGAGTACACTGTAGCTATCTTCAGACACACCAGAAGAAGGCATTGGATCCTATTACAGATGGCTGTGAGCCACCATGTGGTTGCTGGGAATTGAACTCAGGACCTCTGGAAGTGCAGCCAGTACTCTTCACCACTGAGCCATCTCTCTAAACTCATCTGGCTCTTTTTCATGGACACTGGGCTCAAACTAGAGTTCTCATGCTTGCAGAGCAAACACTTAACAATTGAGCTATCATCTCCTTGGTCCTCAGGGTCTTCCAATGTATCCCAGCAGTGTGGTCTTCCTGTCTCAGTCTCTCAAGTAGTTGAAATGACAGGCCTGAGTGACCACACCCAGCTTGCCCATCTCTCTTTTATTTATTTTGTGTGCTTCTGTATCATACATATGGAGTTACAGGACACGTTTGTGGCGACAGCGCGCTTCTTTTGTTTTCATGTGGGTCTCAGGGATTGAACTCAGGTCCTGGGTTTGTGCAGCAAGCTCCTTTCCTTCTGAGCCATCTTGATGGCCCTGCATTCTTTCTCTTTTAATGAGGCCAAGCACCTTCCTACTGCCAGTCTGCATCGTGAGGTCATCTCCTATTAGGATGACAGGGGTCATGGCCACAACTGCTTCCTGTGCTAATTTGAGCCTGTCTACCCAGCCTTCTGGAGATGACTTCAGAACACTGGTTTTGCCCTCAGCTAATTCTATGAGTTCCCGAGTTCCTGAGCTATCTTGCTAATTAAGACAGTATGCTTGCTTGCTTCCTTTTCCTTTTCTTTCTCTTTCTCTCTCTCTCTCTCTCTCTCTCTCTTTCTTCCTTCTTTCTTCCTTTCTTTCCTTCTTTAAGACAGGCTTTCTCCCTGACTGTTCTAGAACTCCCTCTGTAGCCCAGGCTGGCCTTGAACTCAGAGCTCCACCTGCCTCTTCCTCCCACTGAGTGCTGGAAGCATGCAGTACTGCCACCAGGCTCTGGGATGCTTGCTTGCTTTTCTCTTCTTTTCTTTCTTTCTTTCTTTCTTTTTTTTTTTCTTTTTTTTTTTTTTTTTCCAGACAGGTTTTCTCTGTGTAGCCCTGGCTGTCCTGGAACTCACTCTGTAGACCAGGCTGGCCTCGAACTCAGAAATCCGCCTGCCTCAGCCTCCCAAGTGCTGGGATTAAAGGCATGCGCCTCCATGATGCTTTCTAAAACAACTTTGCCAAACAGGATCCCTGGGCCCCATTAGCTCTGAATCACTGTGAGGGCAAGGCTGGAGGATGCTCTAAGGCCATCTCAGCTCCCTAGAGCTTTCTCCTGGGCTACACAAAGGGGGCTGCTTGTCTGTACATGCATCCTGGACCCCAGGAAGTGATTCAAAGGTCCTTCTTGTTACTGGGTGATCTCCCAGAATTTTGGTCTTCCCTCAGAAATCTGAGCAGGAGAGATGACTCAGCAGTTTTGAACACTGACCTGATATCTCACAGTTGTCTGTGACTTCAGTTCCAGGAGGGTCAGCCACCTTCTTCTGGCCTCTTCAAAAACCAGGCACGCATGCATGTTTACAAACAAACACTTATAAAATAATGTTTTAAAGTTTTTTTTTAAATAAAAAGATGGGCATGATGGCGCATGCCTTTAATCCCAGCAACTTGGGAGGCAGAGGCGGGGGATCTCTAAGTTTAAGGCCAGCCTGTTTTATAGCGTGAGTTCCAGGACAGCCAGAGGTACACAGAGAAACCCTGTTCCAAAAACAAAAACAAATAAAAACCTTTGAGTTGGGTACAGTGTTCATAACAATAACCCTGGCATTCCTGAGGTGGAGACCGGAGGATGAGAAGGTAAGGTTTGCTCTATTTCACAGAGAGTTTAAGACCTATCTGGGTCTCTTAAGACCCAATCTCAGAAACCAAAACAGCTAAATGTGATGGGATTTCTTTTCTTTTCCTATTTGTTTGTTTAATGTATATGAATGCTCTACCTGCATGTACACCTGATCCCTGAAGAGAGCATCAGATCCCAAGACAGATGGCTATGAGCCACCATGTAGTTGCCGGGAATTGAACTTAAGACCTCTGGAAGAGCAGCTAGTGCTCTTAACTGCTGAGCCATCTCTCTAGCCAGCCTCTCTGTCTCTCTCTCTCCCTCTCTCTTCCCTTCTCTCTCCCTCCCTCTCTCTGTTTTATTGTTGTTGTTTTCTTGAGACAGGGCTCTATGTAGCCCTGGCTCTCCTAGAACCTTCTCTGCAGACCAGGCTAGCCTGGAACTCAAAGATCTGCTCTGCCTCCAGAGTAGGACATCACCATGCCTGGCTGTGGTGGTGAATGCTTTTAATCCCAGCACTGGAAAGGCAGAGGGAGGTCAAGTGTGTTCTACATAGTGAGACTCTGTATCAAAAACAAACAAAACCCACCCCCACTCCCCCCCCCAAAAAAAACCCAGAACAAAACAAAATAATAAAAAAGAAACATTGAAATAACAAGGCCTGGGAGACAATGGAAGAGGGCTTGACCTGCCAAGGAAGACCAGGCTTTCCCATCCCAGCCCTGCCGCTAACTTCCTCCCATAGCTGGCATCTGAGGACCTTCAGATGGCATCTGGCTTGTTTCCCATAGGCCCTGCAAAACCAGGCTGACAAAGCTTGACTTGGTTTGCCATTGGCCTCTGGCCAGGCATGGTCATCATTCCTATAACCCTAGCACTAGGGAGGCTGAGGCAGGGGGGATTACAATTTCAAGGTCAGGCTTGAAGGTGGGAACAGCTTTAAAAGTATTGCGGGGGAGAGGCTTTTGGCCTCTCCATGTTTGAATGGTGGGCTACAGAGGAACGTGGCTGGAACCAGAAAAGTGGAAACTGTGCCTATGTTGATTCCTTGTGGACCGAAAGCATCTGTTTGTACCCTAGAGCCACTCCCTGCTCAGAGAGTCCGTGTGTGTGACATCTCTGTCTTCCCAGCAAGGTAGTTGTGGTTGCTGACCCTCACTCTGCCTTTCTCCGCAGGGAAAAGCACCAGCTCCTTAGTCGGGCAACAGAAGCAGGCCCCTCACCCACAGGCCGTGGCGAAGGTAGGTCACTCCCATCTGGGACTCGGGGTTTGGTGGCTCAGCTGCCTCCAGGGCCACATGGGTAGGGGATCTCAGACCCTTGAAGTCACATCTGCCCTCCCTACAATATATCTCCATCCAGCTCCTGAGGACCCACTAGGCCAGCTGCTTCATGTGCTGCAAGACCTTCGAGAAGCCCACAGTTCCAGCCTGGCTAGCCCAGCACCCAGAGAGCCCCATCACTTTCTAGAGCTACAGACTTGAGGTGTCCAGCAAGCCCCTGTCAGGCGTTTGGAGGTCCTTCACATGCTCAGGACCTTTGTCCCAGTCAACTGTTCTGGGACCCAACATGGTCTTCTCCATGTCTATGGGGGACAGCTGTGGCACCTGCTTTTTTGGGAGACCCAACTGCTCCTATAGTCCCTGTGGCCCAGATTCTTCACCCAGGAGACCAGGCTGCCTACCCCACACTGCTTTGCTCCCAGCCATCACCACTGTCTGGCCTCCTAGGTCGGATGTCAGGGGCTGTCATTAATAAACCTTCTGTGACTGCCGAGATGCCGAGGTGTTGGGATGGGTCCAGAGAAAGACTGAATCCAAGAGACCCTATATGGGGATGGGGGTTTGACTGAGGGCTGGGGTCACCAGCCTCGCTGCAGGTTCAAGGTTACCTGGGGCCAGGCCTGTTTAAACTCGCAGCTCCTTTCCCATAGTCCTCTCCACACCCTCTCTGTTCTCTAAGCTGTGGAGCCTGATGGATCTTCCCAGCTGGAAGCAGACACCACACACCAAGCTCCTTTGTTCAGGGCACACATACAGACTGTATAGCAGGGCTGGGTCACAGTGGCCCCTTCCATCTTCTGTGGGTTACCAGGCCAAGTTTCCAGTTTGAGAGGGGCATGGGGCTGTCCTGATTGGCAGCTGGATTGGGCATGAGGTCCCTGGGGTGGAAGTGGGTAGGGCTCCTGCCATTTCCTTGCCTTCCCCCCACAAGACCCAGGCCACGTATTGAGGTGCTTTTGTGGCTGATCGGTTAGCTCTTCCAGGTACAGGGTGGGCAGGGTCTTCATTCCTGCCTTTGAAAAGAGAGAATCCCAGGAGGTATTCACCTACACCTTCCTAACACTGTAACTCTGTAGTACAGTTCCTCGTCTTGTGACCCCCAACCATAACATTATTTTCATTGCTGCTTCACAGCTGTCATTTTGCTACTGTTATCATAATGTAAATATCCGTGTTTTCTGATGACCTCATGCCACCCTGTAAAAGGGTCGTTTGACTCTATGAAGGGGTCTCAGGCCGCCGGCTGAGAATTGTTCATCTACATAGACTCTGCCAATGTCTTTCCTCTGGGATGTCTCTAAATGGCTAGCTTCTCCACAGTATCAGCCCCTGGCCACAGTTCTGCTTCTGCCACAGAGGGACGAGTAGGGGGCATTCAGCTCCCAATTCAGCTGGTGTATTGTTTATATTATTAGTGTTTTTTTTTTTTTCTGGAAGAATTAAGACAGGGTTTGTCAGCCGTGCGGTGGTGGCACACGCCTTTAATCCCAGCACTTGGGAGTCAGAGGCAGTTGGATTTCTGAGTTCGAGGCCAGCCTGGTCTACAGAGTAAGTTCCAGGACAGCCAGGACTACACAGAGAAAACCTGTCTCAAAAAACCAACCAAACAAAAAAGACAGGGTTTGTCATATACCCGGGGTTTGTTATATAGGTGAGGATGACCCTGAACTCCGGATCTTCCTTCCTTCTGCCTCCCATGTGCTGGAATTGCAGGTGTGAGCCATGCAGACTTTATGCACAGCTGGGAATTAAACGTAGGGCCCCATGTGTCTTCAGCAAGCCCCTTTAGTTTTGAGTGTCTCATATAGTCCAAACTCAACTGTGGAGCTGAGGATGACCTTGAACTGATCCTTCTGACTCCACCCCCAAAGCTTTGGCATCACAGGCTCAACCAAACAGCCACCCCTGAATTCAAATGGTATGCTCAAAACCACACTCGGGCTGGCGATGCAGCTGAATGGTAAGGCAACGCCTGGCATGTGTAAGATTCTGGGTTCCACCCGCAGTTCAACCAACACAAACACACTCAGAAAGTGGGGCATGACGACCCATACCTGTATTCCCAGCATTCAGGAAGCTGAGGTGTGAGGATCTCAAGTTTGAGGCCATCATGGGTTACGTTGCGAGACCCTGTTTCAGTAAAAAACAAACAAAATCAAAAAGAAAACAATCATTAATACAAAAACCAGCCCATAAGGTGATTATCTTGCATGCATGAGGGCCTGGGTCTGAGCCCCAGTATTGTATAAATTGGGCAAGGGGCTGCTCTATGTGAGCTACCACCTAAGTCCCTCAGTAGAGGATCCTAGGCAAAGGGGTACAGTGCTGAGCCACGGCCCCAGCCCCTCACTGGGGGATTCTAGGCAGGGGCTCTACCGCTGAGCCACGCCCCTGGCCCCTCACTGGGGGATTCTAGGCAGGCGCTCTACCACTGAGCCACACCCCCAGCCCCTCCCTGGGGGATTCTAGGCAGGGGCTCTACCACTGAGCCACGCCCCCAGCCCCTCACTGGGGGATTCTAGGCAGGAGCTCTACCACTGAGCCACGCCCCCAACCCCTCACTGGGGGATTCTAGGCAGGGGCTCTACCACTGAGCCACGCCCCCAGCCCCTCAAGAGAGGTTTCCTGTCAGGGAGGGTATAGTGCTGAGCCACATCCCCAGCATTGCTGGAGTAATTAACTCTTGATTAGGACTGCTCCACAATGTTCCCAGCAGCCCAGCCTCTCCCAGGCTGCTAGGGTGACACTGGAGGCAAGGAAGTCATCATCCTGCCATTCTTGCCCTACTGAGATCTTAGCCTCTTGACCGGATCTCCCTCCAAGTGACATTTTCTCATCCTATAGCTCAAGTGGGACACAGTGGTGGTGGCCAAACTCCAGGTAGAACCTTACTACTAAGCTAGGGTCCGGGAAGTACTGATCCATCCCACCGAGGGATTATATTTTGGTTCCCAGAGGTTTGGTACAGAAGCCCTGACTTGAGAGCTATGCAGCTAGGCCAGGGCCTGGCCTGGCACTGCCAGTTATGATGAGTGCTGGGGACAAGTAGAGAGGATGTCTGCTCAGTGTGGTGTGTCAGGAGAAGGGACAGATAAAGGGGTCTGGTGACTTCCTGTTATAGAACTGCTCTAACCAAAGCAGCCACTGTCATCATCAATCGTGCCTGCCTGCAAGAGCCCACCTCCATCTTGGTGACTGTGGGTCTTTCCTCATAGGAACAGATAAAGGTCATTTGTGTGCAATTCTGCTCTAATTGCATTTGCCCCTTGGGGGCCTCAGGGGGTCTGAGTTTATGGGATGTGGAAGGCTGACAGGAGGGGTCCCATCTATGTGGCTATGGGGAAGCCATCATCCATGCTACACTTCTTTGCGGTCCTTCATACTTCTACCCATAACCCCTCCCTGTAAGTTTGCGAACCTCTCTGACTCCCCAGGGGGAGCTTTGGTGGAATTGTTCTTTGGTTTATCATTGGGACCGTAGGAAAGAGGGAAGATGTGACATCCACTCGGGGGGAATTCTGGTAACGCTCCCAAGTCTATCTTGTGGGCACTGGGTAAGCTTTCAGTTGAGGTGACAGAGGCACTGGGAGGGACTGAGGGTATCAGAGTCACATGGGGCTGGTCTGCCTTCTCCTTGTCTCGGCCTTGGTTAGCAGGGTGGCCCAAAGAAATCTTATTGCTTGAAGACTTAACTTTGGTCCCATGTGATAACTTGTACTCCCGATGACCTCATGGAGCGATCTGTCCTCAAGGATCTCCTGCTGTCTTTTAAGTGGCTGCCACCTTAGGCTGTGACTGGAGAACCTTGGGCTGTGGCAGCAGCAGCTTCTGCTTCCTCTTCCTCCTTCCAGCTGGAGACATAGGAGCTGAGCAAGGTGCCTGAATTACCTTTATACCTTCAGCCTTGGGGGTGAATGAGCTGGCTTAGGTATCGCTAGCTCAACACTCCAGGAGTAATATGCCCGCCCACGTGCAGAGGCAAAGGGGGGTGTGGCCCAGCGTGTGAAGGGTCCCAGAGCCTTCTGGGAGCTGACACCAGTGTCTTCACTTGATTCCTGTGACACTTCCACCATCCAGACTACACAGTGATCCTTTAGCAAGATACCAGTGGATAGGGAGGCTCATGCCTGTGGCTCCAACGCTTGGGAGACAGAGATTGTATTAGTTACTGTTCTTGTTGTTGTATCTAAAAACTGGACAGAAGTCCTGGTGCTGGTGGCGCACGCCTTTAATACCACCGCTCTTGGAGACAGAGGCAGGCAGTTTTCTGAGTTCGAGGCCAGGTTGGTCTACAGAGCAAGTTTCAGGACAGCCAGGACTACACAGAGAAACACTTGTCTCTAGAAACAAACAAAACCAAGATAACAACAACAAACGGACAGAAGCATTTTTTTTTTTTTTTTTTTTGGTTTTTTTGAGACAGGGTTTCTCTGTGTACCCCTGGTTGTCCTGGAGCTCACTCTGTAGACCAGGCTGGCCTCGAACTCAGAAATCCGCCTGCCTCTGCCTCCCAAGTGCTGGGATTAAAGGCGTGCGCCACCACTGCCCAGCCGGACAGAAGCATTTTAAGGAATAAAAAAAAGACTGCTACAGAGACCGCTGAAAAACGGCGAGGTGCAAAGCTTTCATCGTGTTTTCAGTTACCTGTGTGCCCAAGAGAGGATGCACTGGCACCCCAAGCTCCTCCCCAACCTTAACACACCTTCCTGCTGCCCCGGTCCTCATCTAGAAGACCTCATAAGGACGCCAGGCGGGCCCACCCTGGGGTCCTGCAGCAGCAGCCCACTTGGACTCCTATTTCCCACTCAGTCCGTCCCAGGGAGCCAATTACAAGTGGCTCTCCCGGCGCTGGAGCATGCGCCAACACACTCATTGTGAAAGCCGCAGACAGGGCTTCTAGACTGACGCATGCGCACAGCTCGCGGCCTTGCTTGCGCCTGCGTAAAGTCATCCGGCCGGCGGGGGGCGGGGCCTGGTGCTTACTCTGATTGGCTGCGGCTGAGTGACCCGGAAGTGGTCGCGCTTCGGGGCTCTGTGGGTGGAAGGCGGCTGCGGGTGGTGTCTGGGAGCGAGAGCGCGGCGCTAGAATGAACGCCCCTCCAGCTTTCGAGTCGTTCTTGCTCTTCGAAGGCGAGAAGAAGTAAGTGGAGGCCGGCTGAGGCGGGGACGGTTGTACAGGAGCTGGCCGTAAGCTCTGGTGGAGCGCCGCGCTGCTCCTGCCCGGGGAAACCGAGGCGGGCTTTGCTTTAGAGCATTCTGTTCTGCTCAGTGCGTGTCTGCCCAGCTTGAGGCAGTGGTGCGAAGCATTGGCGAGTGCATGCATTTTGCAGTGGGAAAACGGAGGCTCGGGACATTGAGTGACACTTGGCTTATGATAGCAGCTGTGAAGGGACAGAGACACAGCTCCTTACCCTTCTCTGCAGCCTGAGGATTTCCCCCTAGCTTTTCTGGGATCCCGACTTAGGCCAAACCCGGCTGCGTGGTTCCATGCTAAAAAGAATTTCGGGACTCTCTGGTTTAGTGAAGCAGGACTGGTGGGTTGTTTTTTTTTTTTTTTTTTTTCGAGACAGGGTTTCTCTGTGTAGTCCTGGCTGTCCTGGAACTCACTCTGTAGACCAGGCTGGCCTCGAACTCAGAAATCCGCCTGCCTCTGCCTCCCAAGTGCTGGGATTAAAGGCGTGCGCCACCACCGCTCGGCAGGACTGGTGGTTTTTATTAAAGATATTTTAGTATGGGCTTAAGCAGGAGGGTTCAGAGAAAGAGATGCGCTAAGAAAGTTAAGACACTCCCAGGTTGGGTGTGTGTACATTCAATGAGAGTCCGGGAAAGTACACTGTACTCGAATGGGTACAGGCCTAGAGATTAAGCATCTAATTGTCTTTTTGTTTTTGTTTTTTCCAGATAGGGTTTCTCTGTGTATCCACTCTGGGTACCTTGGAACTAACTAGCTTTGTAGACCAGGCTGGCCTCAAACTCAGAAATCCACCTGCCTCTGCCTGAGATTAAAGGCTTGAGCCACTGGTTCTGTCTTCTCGTAATTGTCTTAATGGTATCCAGATACACCCTTTTGGTGACTCAAAGTTTGCCAAGAACCCTTCTCTCTTGTGTGTGCCCCTTCTTGGAAGTCAGCTTAGTCCCTACCTCGGGGGGAAAAGTATGGAGGTGTTGTGTCAGAAAGCGTTCGTGAACCCCAAAAGACCACCAAGGACATGTTTCCGATGTAATAGCATTAGTGGCTCTTTATTACAAGCTTGGGCTTGGGCTCTCCTCCAGCCCAACCCTGTCACAGCAGGACAAGAAGGGAAGGCGGAGCAGCCTCGAACCCAGGACAAGGTTTTCTAGAGAATGGGAGTGAGAGGGTATCAAGCCTGACAAGTCTCTTAACTGAATGTCTAGTCTAAGCTGACAGGAAGGAAGACCATGAGCGATCACAAATGTTCTGAAAGTACATCTGAAACAATCAGACTAATCATTGGTTAATTGTTGCTACTTAGGTAACTTGTTGTTACTTGTGGGTATGGACCAAGGACAAGCCGTGGGGTCCTTCCTGGCACTTGGGTGCAGCTTGCTTCTGCTGCAGGCCAAGTTCTCAGGCTTTTCTTTTTCCTTTAAGATGGAGGTGGGTCCCAAGATGGAGTAGATTTGCCTCTCAGAGGTACACCCCAGTGGTAGATTGCTTACCTAGCATGCACGGGCGCATTTCATCCCTGTATCAATCAGTCAGTAAATAATGAAGTTCTTCAAGGAGATTCTCCGAGTTTGTCTGTATAGTGTACAGTGTGCACTGCAGACCTGTAACTGACACTTCTCATTCCTGAGAGAGGGTTTGTTCTTGACATTAGATAGCTACTTCAGCCATCTTTGGGGGCATATTCTCAACAGAGAGCCCTGTTGTTCCTCGGGCAAGAGCATTTGGCCATGTCTGGAAACAGTTCTGGTTGTCCCAAGGGGGTTCCTATTGGCAGCTGGTGGGTAGAGGCGAGGTATGCTATAAACGACCCTTGGTTAGACAGCCTCTCAGAATTGGAGGATTCGGTCCAAAATGTCCATGTTCTGGGCTGGCAAGATGGCTCGGGTACAGGCACCCACAGGCAAGCCTGATGTCATGAGTTCAATCCCCGGGACCGCTGTGGTAGGAGGAGAGAACTGACTATAAGTTGTCCTCTTATACAGGTGTGGACAAAGTAAGAAATATTTGTGTACTGAGTTTGAAAAGTTCTGCTTTAGAATAAAAAGAGTAATCCTTAGCTGGGTGGTGGATTTTAATCTACCTTTAATCCCAGCACTTGGGAGGCAGAGGCAAGGGGATCAAGGCCAGCCTGGTCTACAGATCAAAGTTCCAGGATAGTTAGAGCTACACAGAGAAATACTGTCTCAAAAAACAAAACAAAACAAAAAAAAACCAAAACCAAAACCCAAGAAAAACAAAGGCTGCTAAGTAGATGCTCCCTGGTGTATAACTAGGAGGCTGCGGCAGGGTAGAGGCGGTTTCTTGTTTGCTTTTTTTTGTCATGCTGGGGATTGAACCTAGGGTCTGTCCCATGCTGGGTTAGTGCTCTATGCTAAGCTACACTCCAGCTCCCCCTCCCCCTTCTTACAGTTCCTGATAGGTTGGGGAGATGGCTCAGTGGGTAAAACAGTTGCTGAGGACTTGTGTGTAGGTCCCCAGAAGTTGTATAGAAACTGTGTTGAGTTCTTCCAGTGCTCCTCCAGGGACACAGGAAGTGGAGACAGGAGGATCAGCTAGCATGTTGTATCCAGTGGCAAATGAGACCCTATCTTAAGCAAAGAGAAAGGCCAGGATGAGGTTTTTCTCTGTCCTCCTGCCTCAGCCTCCCAAGTTGCTGGCATTACTGGTCTGAACTGCCAAGCAGGCCTGTCTTGTTTATTGTTTTGAACAGTGGGAGTGGTGGAGACGAGCCCCAGAGTCTGGGTCTATACTACACATAAGTATACATGGGAGGTGAGTGGTCGGCTATTGAACCACGCCAGAGCTCAGAGTTCTTTATGGCTGAGCAGCCTGACAAAGGCTTCCAAGGGCTAGACCTGTAGCTCAGTGGTAAGGGCTTTGCTTAGCACGCTCAAAACCCAGGGTTCAATTCCCAGTAGCACTGGGGTAGTGGGACTTGTAGAATGATAGATAGACCTGGGCCTGCCTTGATTGTTAGGGGTTAAGTGTCTCCTGGTCCCAACCCCACCCCCCTAAGTCAGGGTTTCTCTGTGTGGCCCAGGCTGGCCTCAAACTCAGAGATCCACCTGCCTCTGCCTCCTAGATGCTGGGATCAAAGGTGAGTGCCACTACAGCTAGTTGGTTCTCTTCTTCTAAGAATTTAGTCAAGAGCTAGTTTAAAGGAACTGTTCATCAGTGTGAATGCGGGAAAGGGCCATGTACCTTAGTGTCTGAGGTAGTGGGAACAGCCCAACTGCAGTTTCAAAAATGTGTGACCACAAATGGGGACATTGTGACCCTCAGGGCCCCTGGCTGGCTCAGGCCAGTATCACAAGGCTGGATGTGGGCTTGAGCTACGGCCTGTCTCTTTCTAGAATCACCATTAACAAGGACACCAAGGTGCCCAACGCCTGCTTGTTCACCATCAACAAAGAAGACCACACTCTGGGGAACATCATTAAATCGTAAGTCTTCCCCAAGCCAGGGGTTCCCTGCCAGATTCAGCAGGGCTCTGTAGACTGAGCACAAGTCCTGTGACAGTGTCTTCTCGTTCTCCTTTGTGCTCCAGATACTTTTTCCAACCTGGTCTGACAGGTCTGTTCACAGAAGGCTGTTTCTGTATTAGTTTTCAGACACAGGGTCTTGTGTGTTGTAGGCTGGCCTCAGACTCACTATGTAACAGAGGAGGACCTGATTATGGACTCCTGACTGTCCTCACCTCTGCCTTCCAAGTGCTGGGGTCTCAGCTGTGTGTTGGCTGTCTACTGTGAGACTGTTCAGGGAGCCCCAGCAATTGCCTCTTGGTCTTTTGGTTCAGATCAAGCTCTAGTAAAGCAGGATTTCATTTCAGTGGGCATTAAGGGGCAGGTGCTGGTATTGTGGTCATTCCAGCACTTTGGGAGGCAGAGGCAGGTGGAGCACATAGAAGTTCAATGCCAGCCTGGTCTACATAGTGAGCTCCAACTCAGCCAAGAGAAACCATGTCTAAAAAAGGGCGGTGGTGGCGCACACCTTTAATCCCAGCACTTGGAAGGCAGAGGCAGGCGGATTTCTTGAGTTGGAGGCCAGCCTGGTCTACAGAGTGAGTTCCAGGACAGCCAGGACTACACAGAGACCCTGTCTAAAAAAAATCAAAACAAACAGGGCCTTGTAGGTCGTGGCTGAGGAGCAGCCTACCGCTACTGTCATGGGGTCTCAACTTCTGTGGTGAAAGATGCCATCACAAACTGGTTCCCAGCCAGGGTACTCCACCCTTGTAGATACAAGGTTCCCATAAGGTCTTGGTCCCTTTAACTTGATTTGTCCCTACTTTAGTTCTGGGAGGGAACCTCAGGCCTCGTGAATGTTGGGCGAGTACTCCTCCACTGAGCAACATCCCCAGCTGTTGTTAACAGGCTCATTCAGCTGCCTAGGCTGGCCTTGAACTTATAAGGTCTCCGAGGAGCCAGGATGACCTGCACCATGCTCGCTTATTCACAACTGCAGGTGGGGGCTACATTGGTTAGCAAGCCTGCCAGGTTTGACCTCCCTCACTGTGAACTCTGTTTCTCAGCCAGCTGTTGAAGGACCCACAGGTGCTGTTTGCTGGCTACAAAGTCCCGCACCCCTTGGAGCACAAGATCATCATCCGTGTGCAGACCACCCCAGACTACAGTCCCCAGGAGGCTTTCACCAACGCCATCACAGACCTCATCAGCGAGCTCTCCCTTCTAGAGGAGCGATTCCGGGTGAGCAGCCTTGGGGGCCAGGGGTGGGGGTGGGGCCCCACTGCTGTTATGGCTGTGAGTTATGTTGTATGATTTAGTAGTAGGGCTGCCCCAGCACACTTAGAATCCCCAACGAGGGGCTGGGGTGCAGCTTAGTGGTACAATGTTTACCACAATCAAGGCCTTGGGTACATTCTGGGGGGAGGGGGAGAGGGAGGCGGGGAAGCTCTCCCTGTGCCTGGCTACTCTGGGTCATAAGGTCCCAGAGACTCCAGGCTCTTGTCTAGTAGCCTAGCCATTCTTCCCAGGGTAGGGATGGCAACTCTTGGTCAGGGGCCCTCAGTAAGCGTTTGAGGTTTCACCCCACTGGGCGTGTCCCAGTCGGCTCCATCCCCAGCTCTCAGCAAGCAGATGCCACAGGGCAGGGTTGGTGAAGCCTGCTGAGGTACCTGGAGACTGGTCTGCCCCTTGCCATGTTCTCTGGAGTGCTTGCTGCATTTGGAAGGATTGCAGCGCCTCAGCCTTGGTGCCCGCCCTCCCCACTATCCTAATGTGCCGGGGTCATTAAATGTAGTCATTGCCTTTGTCCTCCTCAGGTGGCCATCAAGGACAAGCAAGAAGGAATTGAGTAGCAGCTGAAAGCAGTGTCGCTTAGTGGCCGTAAGGCTGGTGCATACATCCTCAGGGCCCTTCTCAGTTCACTGCGATGGTGACAGCCACTTTCAGCTCTCTAGCTGGGCACAGGACACTGTCCCATTCTGTACAGACTGTTTTCCTAATAAAGTAGAACAGAAGAAGGGACTGTGCAGTGTGTGGCCTGTCACTCAGACCCTCAGACTCAGGCTGCTGGGCCTGCCTGGTTAACCAAGTGGGAACCCCATTGGAGCCTGTGTGAGTGCACTCCCCACTGGCCTCCACTCCACAATAGAGAATTTAATAAAAACTACTCACTGGTACAAACCCTCTCACCAGCCCCAAGCTAACAAGCCATGTCCTGACACACTGCCTTGTGCAGGCGTCTAGCATCTCCTCCAGATGGACACGATGTTGGAGTCCGTCAGAGCAGTGAGGTAGGTAAAGGCTGTGTTGGCCACGACTGTGTTTATCATGGTCTTGGTCACAGGTTGGTCCAATGCTGTTGGCTGAGGCCACTTCAGGATCTGAAGAGGGAAAAAGAAGGCGCTAGGCTCCTGCCTACCCAACAGCAGCCCCAAGGGACACCAGGACCTGCAGGGTACCACCGTCACAACAGTACCTGTGTCGGGGGCTGCAGAGTTGTTGCC
The DNA here is from genome assembly GCF_011762505.2 of Arvicanthis niloticus. NCBI lineage: Eukaryota > Metazoa > Chordata > Mammalia > Rodentia > Muridae > Arvicanthis > Arvicanthis niloticus. Next base: position 26,391,587 of record NC_133432.1, read on the forward strand.
AGTGGAGGCGGCTGCTTCAGTAGGTGTTCAACATCATAGATCCACACACTGCCCTCCTCGTCACCACACAGCACGAGGTTTTTGTCTGCTAGGACAAGTGGGAGCCTAAGATGGGGTGGGGGAGGAGCAGGGATGGAAAGGGAGTGTAAGGAAGTGAGCAGGCTCACCGGGACAGGTGCTGAGTGAAAAGTAGGCCAGGCTGGTAGGTGACCACTGCAGCCGGGCCAGGATGACCACAGGCAACACAGACTGGCCGCCCCGGCCTGCCCACGTCTGGCTCCAGCTCCACAGGTAGATGGTGCCCTGTCCACTCCCTTTGGAGGCTGCAGAGAGAGGAGACAGGAACTCAGGCTGACTGTGTGCCCAAGCCAGCTGTCAGTACAGCCTCCCTGCTCCCCAGGGAACAGGTGCCTCAGCCCACCCAGGGTGCCCAGCTGGGCTCACTCACCCACCACATCTTCATTTACAAATGCCAGCCCATCCACTCTCTGTCCCGACACCTTGGAGTCCTCAGAGAAGACAAAGTCCACTTCACACGCCCTGTAGAAGACACTAGCCTTACCATGCATGGTCCTGCTTGGGGTATGGGTTTTAGCACAGAGACTCCCCTTTGTCTTAAAGGGGAGTCACAGGGATGGGAGCATAGGGTCACCAGGGGCTGGACATCCAGGGCTGTAGGCCAGAAAGCGCTTTTAGTGTCCCTGTCTCCAAGACCAAGGACAAAACAGCTGTGAGAAGGGAAAGCTTTCCCTGCTGTGGAGTCCCTTTATAATCCCTCAAGACACAAAAGTGCCCCCCCACCCACCCAAGCCGTTTTCTAACTGCTACAAGGGCCCTTCCCATCCCTCAAGACAGGAAAGTGGCCAGGCCCCACTGTACAAGAAAAAAAAAAAAATCCTACCATTTTCAACCACCCTGGAAACATTCCATCTCCCAGCCCTATATCAACCCTGTGTTCTGCCCAGTTCTCTGCTGCTGCTGGCCTGCACAGAGGCAGCCACCTTCCTCGGGTTTCCCTCCCAGCTAATGTCTTGTGTGAAGTTTGTTGTGGGTGTGACTTTGTGGTATTCTTGGAGTAGAGCTCTCACACTTAAGACTGGGAAAACCAGCCGGGCGGTGGTGGCACATGCCTTTAATCCTGGCACTTGGGAGGCAGAGGCAGGTGATTTTTGAGTTTGAGGCCAGCCTGGTCTACAGAGTGAGTTCCAAGACAGCCAGGACTACTCAGAGAAACCCTGTCTCAAAAAAAAAAAAAAAAAAAAAGACTGGGAAAACCATCCTGAACTGGATGTTGCACCTGCATTGGGGAAAATTTCCTGGCAACTAGAGCAGAACTACTGTGGGGAAGCCTTTCCCTTTTGGTGCCATGACTCCATGGGTTCTCCTGGTGCCTGTGCTTCCCCTTGTGGTCTGAGCGCACTGGGACCCTATCCTTCATCTCCAATCCATCAGCAAGACTCACCTAGCTCACGGATAATGCAGCATCCATCCCAGACACCTGTGGCAATTAAGTAAGCTTCCCCTTTGGTCAGTGAAAACATCTCCCTGGCTCTGAGGAAGTAGCCATTGTGTGGTACTCTTGGAAGTGGAGGTTCCTCCAGCCACGGTCGTTAAGGCCACAGCTGGCCCTCTTCACCTGACCCCTCCCACAATGTGCCAATCTGGATCCCACTTATGAGCTGCAACTTCTCCCAGAGTTTCCACTGGGTCAAACTTAAGTGTCTACAGAAAGGACCTTCTGACTCCACAGGCAAAAGTCTTATTCGTGGCCTTCAAGGTGTACCATGGGAGAGGTATAGAGAAGAATCTCTCGCAAGCGACACCTGTCAATAAAAAAAGCCTTGCCAGGCCCAGCTCACCCCACAGCTCGCTTAGCTAAGGACAGCTGACACCTATCCTTATCCATTCCTTCCCAGTGGTACCAACCAGTCCCATCCCCTTTCTGGGAAGGGACCTCCTAGCCCAAATGGGAGCCTCCATTTCTTTTGCTCCCCATATCTGCTTGCCCTCAGGCTTGCCAGCCGTTCCCCTCCTCCTCCTCTCCAAACTCCACCCTGACACACCTTTTTCCTTACCTGCCTCCGGGAGATCCCTAGGCATGGGGCACCCCCTCTTACTCACTTATAAACCCACCAAATATATAACCCAGGCTCAATACCCATTTCCTCTCTAAAGCCGCAGGGGACACAGGCCTCTCACCTCTGACCTATCCGGGAACAATCTCCTGCGCGACCTCTCCTTTCTTTTAAGGCCCCCTTACACGTACAAACCCAATGGGAGTTATTGCTTGCTTCAGGATCTCTGACATCAATTCAGCACCACCTCCTCCACCTCAAAGCACCCGATCTCTACCGTGTCTCCACTGCCCCCTCAGAGACCTCCCACTTCTGTCCAGACCACAAGGATGCCTTGTCTTCTATTCCTCTGGACCCCGAGTCACAATATCTCTGTCTTCACTGAAAGACAGACATATTTATAATCCCTGACACTCACCGCTTGTACCCAACTCTCTCGGATCATCCTACCCCGGGGTTTCCAGGACAGCCCGCATCTATTCGGCCAGGCTCTGGCTTCTGACCTACTCTCGGTCACTTCCTAAACCCAAGCTTATGCAGTAAGCAGATGACCTTTGCCTTTGTAGTCCATCCTTGAAAACTAGCCAGGCAGACAGCTCCACCTTTTTAAATTTTCTGCCCAGCTGGGGATAAAGGGTCTCACCCTCTAAGCTCCAGCTGTTCACTCCTCAAGTTACTTAAACCCTACCCTTCTTAGGGATAGCTGGTGACTTATACTCTTGGACTCCTTTCTCTCCTGACTGCCCCTACCTACAAAGGCAGCCTCGGACCCTTCCATGAGCCCCTTTGTGTGTCCACTACCCAAGCCGTTTTGTAAGCTTCTACAGGTCCTTCTGCAGGATCCAGCCTTAAGCGTTTCTGAACTTAACTTGCACCCTTTTCTCTCGTTACTGAAAAGGAGGGTTATGCCCTCAGGGTCTGTGTCATCAACTTGGGCTTTTCCTTTGCTCTCATGGCATACTTACCAAAAAAAAAAAAAAAAAAAAAAAAAAAAAAAAAAAAAATTAGACCATGCTATCCAAGGATGGGCACCTTGACTGCAAGCTTATATGTGAATCAAAGAAGTTAACCTCTGGGTCACCTGGCACAGTCTTCTCTCCTCACCTCCTGTCCACCTCCTGGCATACAAGGCTCTAACACTACCCACTCCCAAGTTCTCTCTCTTCAGGTAGCCTTGGCAGAAGACACAACACTTAGCTTTCAGCCCTGCCCACCTCTTACCATATCGTATCTTCTTTCCTGGACAATCTCGGGATACCCATCCCATCCCTGCAGTGAGACCCTCAAAGAATGACCGCTTTATCCTATACAGACAGACAGCACATGAGGGAATGCTGCCTCAGGCTGCCTATACATGGTACACAGATGGCAGGAAGTATGAAAAGCAAGACATGTTACTGTTTCCAACACCACAGTGGCTGAACCACAGACCAACAGCAGAGTTCATGTTCTTACTCACACCTTCCAACTAGCAAAGGAGCAATCCCTAAGCCTCTCTACAGGCTCAAGGATGCTTTTCACACTCTCTTGTCATGTGCAGCTAACTGGAAGGGGCACAGACTGCTAATAGCTAAAGGAGGGGCTATAACCAATTCTGACCTGATTATGGCCTGCTAGAGGCCTCCCATCTTCCCACGGCCATAGGAACTGTCCACACCGATCACACCAAACAAACAATTCTGATATCTCCAAAGGATGTAACTGAGCTGGGGAGGCGGCTACAGCCATGGCTCTCAGAAGCCCAGATTCTGGTATGCCAGAGGCACTCTCATTTTACACTCACGTCTTCACCATCATCCCTAGATACTCAACACATTCATCCTATCTGGACCAGACCTTTCACCTCACTTTATCAAAACCTGACAGTCTATCCCGAGGATCTGTCCTTTCTAAAAACTATAACTGCTTCCTGTAAAATCTGCCAAACTTGTAATCCCACCTCTGGGCTTCAGAGTTTCCCTTTCCCACACATCAAGCCGGGGGTGGGGGTCCCCACTTGGGTCAGACTAGCATCCTGACCTCACCCACATGTCCACAGTTAGACGCTTCAGATACTTTTTGGTCCTTTCAGGGAAGTCATGCCCCACTGCAGAGTTCCAACCTCCCTTCAATCAGATATGGCCCTAAATTTACCTCTCAAACTTAGCTAAAGCCTTTAACATCCTGTGGTGTTTCCATATCACCCACCATCCTTAGTCTTCATGCAAGGTCGAACGAACCAATCACTCTCACAATGTTATCAAACTCTCCCAAAAACTTCATACAGACTGGTGGTACCAGCTCAAGAACCCTTGCTAATCTGTCACTGGGTTTGTAGCACCATGGCATGATAACCGAGTGGTCCAAGTCGCCCCCTTTCTTGCACTTCAGGGCATAATTGCTGGCATCCCCACTGGAGCGGCAGGGTTGACTGTCCCAGTTATTCACCACAGACTTTCCTCTCAGTTCATCCAGGATCTCCAGTTGGTAGCGCAGACCATCCTTATCCTCCAGGGTCAAACAGACTCACTGGCTACCATGTTACAAAGTCAGTGAGGATTAGATTTACTAACAACAAAGAGAGGTGGTCTTTGTCTCTTCCTCAGGAAGGAATCTTGTTACTATGTCAATCAGTCAACTCTAGCCAGATATCCAAGCCTTTGCCAATGGTTCACTGACAGTCCAGTATGGGACTGGATACCATCCTTCCTAACCCGTTTCCCTCCTTTTCTTAATCCTACTAGTCACACCCTGCCTCATAAACTTGTCTAGATTTCTTCAACAACAGATACAAAAGATTTCTAACCAGACTTTTCATTAGTTATAGCAACAGGACTACTGGCCTCAAGCTACTGAGCCAGAGCCCTGCAACACAGGATTAACCCTGATGTGGAGATCAAACAAGGATCTCCACACCCCTAATCAGCAGGATGATGTCCAATGAACCCCACTCCCACTCCTGTTTATCAATAGTAAGTAAACAAGGGGGGAATGTTGACTCATCAGGCCTTTCCCTGCTGTGGACTCCTGTATACTTTGTAAACTTTGAAAGCCTTCAAGTCAGTAGAGGCCAGACTTCCTACCTGAGGAGATCAAGAGGCCAGGCCCTGCTCCCAGATTTCCCTAGCCCTAAAGGTCATTTTAATGATCAGGCTACATAATCCCTCCAATCACAGGCCACCCTGGAAAGGTCCACATGTGATCCCAAACCCCCTCCCCCAAGAAACCACAGATAAAAGATAAACCCTGTGTCCTGCCCAGTTCTCTGCTGTTTCTGGCCAGAGCAGAGGCAGCCACCCTTCTGGGGTTTTCCCTCTCGTTACATCTCTTGTGTGAGGTTTGTTGTGTGGTGTGACTTTGTGATATCCCTTGGCTCAGGACTGCCAGGATAGCTTTCCCAGAACAGTAACAATTTCCCATGAGCAGATTTTGCTGGGGAAACCACCCCCTGCCAAGCACAATGGCTATAGGTTGCTGAGAAGCCATCTCCGGCCAGAGCCCACTTGCCCTGAGGAAACTTCCCAGCAGCTAGAGCAGAACTTGTGTAGGGAAGCCTTTCCCTTCTGAGCTACAATTCTCTCTTTTTTTTTTTTTTTTTTTTTTTTTTGGTTTTTCGAGACAGGGTTTCTCTGTATAGCCCGGGCTGTCCTGGAACTCACTCTGTAGACCAGGCTGGCCTCGAATTCAGAAATTCGCCTGCCTCTGCCTCCCAAGTGCTGGGATTAAAGGCACGCGCCACCACAGCCCGGCCTGAGCTACAACTCTTACAGCCAGCAAGGTTGCTATGCACACTTGGTGCCCTGAATTTGACCTCCAGAACCTGAAAAGATGGAGGAAACCTGCCTCTGCACTTTCACACAACAGAGAAGACCCAGCCTGGCACCAGAATATTGCTATTCCCCTTTTCGTGGTGGCACTCCCTGCTAATGACCCTGGAGGTGGGGGTGGGGTGGCAGATGCCAGCTTTGGGAACAGACAAAAAGCAACATACAGAGGCTAAGGCTCCCTCTGATAGATAACCAACATTTCTTCAAGCAGGTGGCTCCTGCCCTTGAAGGGAACAAGGACCAAACATCTTTGAAACGGTAAGAGGCCCACTCTTAGTCCATGACAAAAGGGCAATTAAGTGTTCCCAGACAGCTGTGACCAGTTTGTAAAAATACACTAGCTCCAGAAGACCACCATAAAGTTACTTCCCAGGTCAGGAAGGACCCTCCCAGCTGCAAGGTTCCACCCTGCAGTCTGAACAAAGTTATCAGGTTTGAAGGATGGCTTTCCCTGGTCACCTCTCCCAGGATCCCTGCATATGCACGTGTACATACTCCGCCCTGGACCTGGGCAGTCCATCCCTAACCTACCTGCCCAGTGGGGAAGGCTTGCGATCTGGGTCTGACTCTAGGGGTCTAAAATAAAGGCTTTCTGTTTTTACACTGGATTTGTGATTCCTGGAGTTCGTCTGGGGTTCCCGAGAACTGGGCATAACAAACGCACATAAAGGTGGAAAGAGAAATCCAGGAAGCCCTCTAACCTTGTTAACCCCCCAACCTCACCCCCCCCCCCCAATACATACACACACTCAGGTCAAAATAACAAGATAAAAACCTGTCTACACAGTGAAGTTCAGGCCAGCCAGGGCTACACGGTGAGACCTTGTCTTAAAAAGCTGGTGGTGGTCCCATCTGGGAAGACATGGGCCTGACACTACAGAGCCATCCTGGCATCTGCCCAGAGGACCAACTTGGGCTAGGGCAGCATCAGAGAGGATGGAGCAGGTAAGACCATGGAGAGTACATAGAATCTGGAGAGGGGAGGTAGATCAAACAATAAAAAAAGAAGACAAAAAAAAAAAAACAAAAAACAAAACAAAACAAAAAAAAACAAAAAAACACAAAACACCAAAAAACAAAACAAGCCAAACCCCAGGGATGATGGACGAGCAGGGAAACCTATGTCCACCAAGCGGCTGGATGGCCACACCTGCCCTACTTCTACTGTCCCTCTGGAAGCAATTATTGCTGTCAGCATCCTGTATCCTTCTGGGGCTGTTCCTTATGCTGAGAATCCTACTGAGACAGGCTAGGCCGAGTACATGATAAGAGCACACTAGGGAATGGCGAGATGGCTCAGAAGGTAATGGTGCTTGCTGCTAAGCTTAACGACCAGAGTTCAATCCCTGGGATCCACAGAGTTGGAAGGAGAGAACCAACTACGACATGTCATGTGTGCCCTTTTCCATAAATAAGTCAGATTATATAAATAAGTGTAATAAACTTCATTTTGCAGAAAGAAACTTGTACCTCACACTGCTGTTTGAGACTGGTCTCACAGGAAGAATGCTAATGAAGACAGACTGGTATTGAATACAATTTGCTAAATGAGTGCTGAGGAGGCCTTTAATCCAAGCACTGGGAGGCAGATGTAGGTAGATCTCTGAGTTCTAGGCCAGCCTGGTCTATAAGAGTGAGTTCTAGGCCAGCCTGGTCTACACAGTGAGTTCTAGGACAGCCTGGTCTACAGAGTGAGTTCTAGGCCAGCTGGTCTATAGGGTAAGTTCTAGGCCAACCTGGTCTACAGAGTGAGTTCTAGGCCAGCTGGTCTACAGAGTGAGTTCTAGGACAGCCTGGTCTACAGGGTGAGTTCTAGGCCAGCCTGGTCTACAGAGTGAGTTCTAGGCCAGCTGGTCTACACAGTGAGTTCTAGGCCAGCCTGGTCTACAGAGTGAGTTCTAGGCCAGCTGGTATACAGTGAGTTCTAGGCCAGCCTGGTCTACAGGGTGAGTTCTAGGCCAGCTGGTCTACACAGTGAGTTCTAGGCCAGCCTGGTCTACAGAGTGAGTTCTAGGCCAGCTGGTATACAGTGAGTTCTAGGCCAGCCTGGTCTACACAGTGAGTTCTAGGCCAGCTGGTCTACAGGGTGAGTTCTAGGCCAGCCTGGTCTACACAGTGAGTTCTAGGCCAGCTGGTCTATAGGGTAAGTTCTAGGCCAACCTGGTCTACAGAGTTCTAGGCCAGCTGGTCTACACAGTGAGTTCTAGGCCAGCCTGGTCTACAGAGTGAGTTCTAGGCCAGCTGGTCTACACAGTGAGTTCTAGGACAGCCTGGTCTACAGGGTGAGTTCTAGGCCAGCTGGTCTACACAGTGAGTTCTAGGCCAGCCTGGTCTACACGGTGAGTTCTAGGCCAGCTGGTCTACACAGTGAGTTCTAGGCCAGCCTGGTCTACAGGGTGAGTTCTAGGCCAGCTGGTCTACACAGTGAGTTCTAGGACAGCCAGGCTACACAGAGCACCCTTATCTTCCCTATCTTAGAGAACCAAACACTTGTTAAATGAGGGCGGTGAGATGTCTCAGGTTAGCCCTGCTGCACAATGCTCGTGAGCTGAGCTGGGACCCCTGAAACCCACAGAAAGATGGAAGGAGAGACCCAATCCCACGGGCAAACTGAGGCACAAATGCCCCACACAATGCACACACACAAAAGATGAAACACGGTGACTGGAGATTGCTCAGGTGTGGGGAGGCAGACTCCCCTTGGCCTTCTCCAACCACTGGCTCTCTGAATCAGGGACAGTTAATATTCAAATTCCCCTCTGTAAGAGGTGGCACAAAGCAAATTCTGCTGACACCACAGCTCATGAACCTCAGTACCCACTGCCCCGGAGCCTCACTCCTCAGGGGCATTCCACCTGCCGGGCCACGGTGCTCCCTTAGCTTTCCCACCTCGGCCCCCATTCCACTGTCCTCTCTGCAGAGCAGTTCTCTGAGGACTCACTTCTCAATCGCCAGGCTGCACCCTAAGTACTTGCCCTTCCCTCAGGGCCTTACTTGGTTTTCAGCCATGATCTCATGGAGCCCAGGCCAGCCTCCAATTCTCATGCAGCTGAGAATGATCCTGAACTTGTGATGTTCTGAGCCACTCAAGAGCTGAGGTAACAGGCATGTGCCACCGTACCTGGTTTTTGCGGCGCTGGGAGCTCTGTGCGTGGCTCCGCCTTCTGTAGACTTACAGCCTCAGCCCTTACATTTAATGTCAAGCCCCCTAGTCCTCACCACGTGGGCAGGACCGCCATGCTGAGCTGGCTCAGGGCTTTCCACATGGACAGATGAGCCACTGACGTTCATCACCAAAGCTTCTCCTCTGGGTACATCCTGTCTCCACTACTCTCACTGAGCCCTGGGGTATACATACATCATTTGCCCCTTCCTGGCAGACCTGGACATCACGCTAGGGCAGGAGGATCACACCCTGAGCGACACACTAGGGCTCAAGTGACTGACTACAGGCTGGTGAAGAGGACAGCCCCCGCACGCAGCATCTGGGACAGCCCGTAGGGCAGCCCTGTGGTGTGCCCAGGGTCCACCCAGCACACCCAGCTTTGGGGCCCAGCTCTGCAGGCGTCCCCGGCATCCTCACCCACCTTTGCTTCTGGGGCTGGTCCAGCCGCACATCCCAGCAGCAGCAACCTCCCTCACAGCCTGCCAGCAGGAAGTCATCTGGGCAGGTGGCAACAGGACAGAGACGCAAGGGGACAGAACTGCAGGTGAGCGTGAGGAGCCGGCTGCCAACATGGAAGGAAAACAAGGAGTCATGGTCCATGCTCACCCCCAACAGTCTCCTCTCCGGGCCAGTCCACAGCCTCACCTAGCCTGGAACTTGTAATCGTGGTCGGGCACCCCGATGTCCCAGAGGATGATCCGTTTGTCGTAGGAGGCGGCTGGGGAGCGGGTGGAGAGAGGTAGCCCTGAGAAAATGCCAACTCCCCTGGCAAACTGTGGCTGTGGGTCACTCAACCAGCTTATCAGAGGCAGAAAGGGCAGACTGTGGCAACGATAAGAACTCCTGGGCCCACACTCCCCATAGTCCTGCCCGAACCTACTATGTACAGCTTTATAGCTATCTTTACAGCACATCTGTCTCCTCTGGTGGGCTCACCATACCCAAGGGGCAGGGTTAAATCCCCTGGTCCCAGGCAGAGACACAAAGGAGCCTAAGTTGCTAGGAAACTTCAAGGCCACAAAGCATGCTAGAAATAAAACTGGATGGAAATTCTGACTGGCCAAGAGGCTACCTCACTTCTGAGTAATGCTCTCTGGGCCCCACACCCTGAACCCTACCACCTCAGAAGAGACCCTAGGCCAATGGGGCAGAAAAGGCTATGATACTGGGAAAGCCCAGAGGTGAGGGTCTTACTGAAGAGGTGAGTTTCATGGGTGGGGCTGAAGCAGAGGGTGGCAATGGCCTTCTTATGGGCCCGGATGACGCTGTAGCAGTAGCCTGCACGCACATGGAGCAGCCGGACCATGCCCCGAAGGCCTGCGGCTGCCAGCACATGCCAGCGCTTCTTGTGGCCTGCCTGGGTGACCACCGAGAGGACTGTCCAGGCCACTGAGAAGAACTCCTGAGGAGGGTGGAGGAAGAAACAGCCATGAGCGGGAATAGGAGGTTCCCCTTGCCTGGAGGCTGGTTTGGGGCACGGAGGCATGGAACAAACAAAAGCTCCCAGGAAGGCTATGGGGGCTGAGCGCCACCTTAGCATCTGCCCCGAGTGAGGAGCTGGGGGACCAGAGACTCTGGGTTCCATCCCCACCAAAATAATTAAAGGCACAGGAAACAGACAGCTTCACATGGACGTCCAGCCCCAGGGCTCATCCCAGAACCCGGCAGTCTTCAGGAAGGGAGCCCTGGCACTCACCTCGCCTGGTACCTTGTATTTATGGAGTACGAGGCCTGTCTGGCAATCTATCACACAAACAGCCTCTCCGCCACACGTGGCCACGATCTGGGACGTGGCCCTAGAGTGTCCTGTTTTATGGGATCAGCCACATAAACATCTTTTTTTTTATAAAGCTCCTCCCTGCTGTCCTCCTTCCTGCACCCCTTGCCTCTCAATCATTACTATTACTTATTTTTTTGCGTGGCACAGGTAATAGAATCCAGGGCCTCATACATGCTAGGTGAGGCATCTACCACTATACCACATCTATGGCCTCCTTTTTACCTTAAAAACACCAAACAGTGGTTATGTGGTTCTGTGCCTGTGTCATGTCGGGGTATGCCCATGTGAGCGTGGATGCCCACAGAGGCTGGAAGAGGGTATCAGATCCCCGGAGCTGGCGTTACTGGCAGCTCTCAACAGCCAATGGTAGACGCTAGCAACCAAACTCCAGTCCTCTACAAAAGCAGCAAGCACTCTTAACTAGGAGCCCTTTCTTTCTATCTTGAGATCAATCTCATTTCCCAGGTATCCTTCCCTGTGACCCAAACTGGCCACGCCCATTGGCCCAGCACACACCTTCCTCCCGGGCTGGCTCAAAGGCACAGGCCCACAGCTGGGTCTCCAGGTCCTTGGGGCTGTTGTTTCTGCTATGACACTGCAGGAAGTGCAGGGGCTCCAGGTGTAGGGCAGCCTGTGGGGACACAGGTGGTCACGGTTGACCCTTGGCATGCTCCCTCTGGCATGCTCACCCTGGCACCTGGAGAGCTTACCTGGTCTCCGATAGCGTCCACAGGACTGCCCTCAGTCTGCGCTGGTGGGAAGGGACACACTTTTTTGCTGGGAGGGAGTTGGACTGGGTCATTACCCGGCCGTTTTGAAGCCACTTTTCTGGCCTGTGGAAGGAAGGGGACTTTAACCATGTGACCACGCTCCAAGGTCCCTGACTACTCACTGAACTGTACGCCCTCTCACTCTGAAAAAACTCACAAAAAACAAAACAAAACAAAACAAAACAAAACAAAAAATGTTCTCGAAAGGCCTAAAGGTTAAAGGGCTGGGTCACCAGCCTATGGGGCTACTCAAGAGTATAGTGGAGGTGAGGGGACTTAGGCATCCCTTTGAAGGGGACACTGGGACACTGGTTCCCCTTTCTCTCTTTAGTTCTTGGCTACCACAAGATCCACAGCCCATCCCTGTAAGAGCCACAATAGGTACAGCCTTAGAACCAAGGAACTAAGTAAGGACTGAAACTGTAAACTCAAAACAACCTTTCTTCCTTGTAACCTTGTAAGCTTCAGGTATTTTGTCACAGCAAGAGAAGGCTGACTGTCATACTTGGGTAACACCCGAGTTTATGTAATCCTAGTGCAGAAAGGCCCAGGGCACTCACAGCCACGTGGATGGAAACACTCACCCTGAGCTTGATGGTACCTGCAGCCTGGGGATGCTCCACTGGGGTGTCAGCGTCTTGCACCTGAGCCCCACCTGAGGCCACCAGTTCCTCAGCAATCATCCGCACCTGGGTGAGGCCAGGCCATCAGCAGACTGAACACGGTCTTGGGTGCCCTTCCCCTTCCCCAAATACCTGGTCACAGGGAATTTGTGCCTCTGGAGGTAGGAAATGGCCTCCTCAGGCACAAGGGGCTACTACCATCTCAGACCCAGACAACTCCCCACAGTGCCCCAATTCTTCTTCACAACCAGGGACTTCTTCAGGACAACTCCAGAGTCAGGAAAACCAAACCCCCAGCACAATGCTCCCCTCCCTGTGACATACCCGCCATTGTGTGAACTCTATGAGAGACTCGGGGCCGTAACGCACATCCCTGACTGCAGACCTCATGAAATCAGCCTGCACTTTGTCAGCTTCCTCTTCAGGGCTCACAGTGGCTCTGAACTTCTGCCAGTGAGCTGTGACCTGCATAAGAAGGACCAGAACAAGGCCCACTCAGCCTGGGTCTTCTGGCTTACAAAGCACTTCCTCCTGACCACACAGTGTATTGACTATACCACCTTCTAGAAACTTCTGCAGGCACAACCTCTCATTTTGCTACTAGCGTAAACTGAAGTCACATGACTTGAAACCAGTCTGGTTCAACTGGGCATGGGGGTGATCCCAACACTTGGGAGGCTGAGGCAGAAGAGTCCTAGGCCATCTGGGCTATACAAGCAAAACCCTGAGTCAAAAAACAGCTACACTACAGAGTCAAGACTCCCTGGTGTCCTGCTGTGCTTGCTATACACAATGGAGACAGGGTCTCCAAACAGATAGAAAAACGAAAGATTCAACACCTCAGACTTGAGGCTGTCTGAGCAAGGATCTGTTTCACACCTCCAAAAATCCATTTCTGTCCCCATCAATAACCAACTGATATGACCAAGGACCCCACCCCCACCCCATCATCCTTACCCTGTTGGTCAGCTCCCGATCCAGGTTCTCCACCTGCTCACAGGTGGAGGCTGTGTCCTTACCATTGACCTTACATAGCTTGGGCAGGAGAAAGGAGACTTTGAGGTTGTCACTGACCTAACAGAAGGAGAGGTAACAGAAAGCCAGGAGTAATGCATACGTGTGATCTCACCAGCCTATGCTACATGAGACCCCGTCTCAAAACAAAATGGAAACGGGGGGGGGTCGGGGGGAAGGAGTGAAGCCTGAGTCTGCCCCACAGAGTCCTGGACCCGAGCATCCTGCTGGTAGAACCCCCACTCTCACCGTCAGGAAGGGGTTGCCTTCCAGATTGAGCTCCTCAAGTTCTGAGAACTGGTGCAAGGTAGTGACATCCCTTAGCTGGTTGTTGGTACAGTGAAGGGTGCGTAGATGGGACAGGCCCAGGTTAGCAGGCAGCGTCTCCAGCAGGTTGTTAGAGAGGTCAAGTTCCTTGAGCCTCTTCAGGCGCCCCAGGAGATTGGGGTCCAAGTGTTCTGAGAGCAGCTCCAGCCCTGACAGACTGGGGTGAGGGGAGAGATCAAGAGAGCTCAGGGGGCGGGCCAGTCCCTCCCGCTAATCACCCCATCTGTCTCACAGGGATTCTCATCAAGAAAGTTCTTATGCAAGCATGGGCTTACTTATTTTTCTTTTTTTTAAGACTTGGCTAGCCTGAACTATGTAGACTAGGCTGGCCTTGAAACACAAGAGATCCGATCCTCTATGACTATTTGTGTAGTCCAGGAAAGCCTTGAACTTACTCTCCTGCCTCTATCTCCAAGTGCTGGGATGACAGGCATGTGCCACCCCTTGGCAGCCGTTCAGGTGTCGACAGGGATGGAACCCTATGGAAACCTTTGTGCATGTCTAGTAAGCAATGTACCAACTGACCTACACCAGCAGTTCTAGGCTCCTGGCTTTTTGTTTGTTTGTTTGAAACAGGGTTTCTCTGTGTAGCCCTGGCTGTCCTGGAACTCACTCTGTAGACCAGGCTGGCCTCAAACTCAGAAATCCACCTGCCTCTGCCTCCCAAGTGCTGGGATTACAGGCGTGTGCCACCACCGCCCGGCTTGGCTCCTGGCTTTTTAAATTACATTTCTATTCATTACAGAGTGTCTGTGTATCTGTGTGTGTAAATGGGCACAGTCCAAAGTGTGAGTAAGAAGGTCGGGTTTTTAGGAAGTGGGTGCTCTCCACTGTCTGGGTCCAAGAAACTGAACTCAGGCTTGGTGACAGGCACCTTTACCTGCAAGGGACATTACTGTGGCCCATCTTCCTTCCCTACTTTGTTGCTGGGCACGGTGGCACATGTCGCCTTTAATCGTAGCACTTGAGAGGCAGAGACAAGCAGATCCCTGAAGTTCGAGGTCAGCCTAGTCTTCAAAGCTAGTTTCAGGGCAGCCAAGGCTTTTACACAGGCAAACCCTGTCTCGGAAAAAAAAAAATTTTTTTTTGAGAGAGAAAAAGGTTTTCTTTCTTTTTCTTTTTGAGACAGGGTTTCATACCGTAGCCCAGGCTAGCTTCCAACGCATAGTTGTTCCAACGCAACGTTAGTCTTGCGCCAGTCTTTTGAATACCAGATCACATGACGACTTTGGACCCTAAGGCTTCCCAGTTCTTCTTGTTTTTACTCGTTCCTGCTGACCCGTTCCGTGCTACCCAGGATCCCTCAATATCTCAACAGTCTTTCTACTCTCCGCAAGGCTAAGGGCGTTCGCTCCAGGTTTACCTGACACCGGGCTTTGGCTGCCAATCTCCCGCATCTCCGTTAGGGGCGAGATCTCCCGGACAGGAGAAAAGGGAGGGGTCTGAGCCTTGCATTCCGCCCAC
This sequence comes from Arvicanthis niloticus, assembly GCF_011762505.2. Lineage (NCBI taxonomy): Eukaryota > Metazoa > Chordata > Mammalia > Rodentia > Muridae > Arvicanthis > Arvicanthis niloticus. The sequence goes on from NC_133432.1 coordinate 26,406,612, forward strand.
CAAACCACCCGCGCGGGAAATGAACCCCACGCCTGCTCTTACTTCAAACTCCTAATCTTCCCCAGCCTGTTGGTCTTGGGTCGCCCAAGTTGCAGGAGCAGCTGCGGCGTGAGAGGACCCATGGGTGGCCGAGGGCTCAACCGAACCCGCGCTTCCACGAATTCTGGTCGCTAAGGCCCGCTGCCGGGGAGCCCAGGAAGCGGCGCACAACAAACCCTTCACGAGTCCGGAGCGACCGGAAGGAAGCAAACCGCCGGCCGCACGCCCCACCTCCTGCTTCCGCGTGCAGAGACTACAACTCCCAGCGGCCCCTGGGTCTCGCGCCTGCACTCTAGCAGCTCGGAGGACGCTATGGCGGCGGCAGCGGCTGACGTTTCTCATTTGCAGGAGTGCGGCTGTAAGGGCATCCGGACCTGTCTTATCTGCGAGAGACAAAGTCAGAGGGACCGGTCCTGGCAGATCTCCCTTCAGGTACAGGCTAGGAAGAGTCATAGCCAGAAAATCTATTCATCTTAATTGGGAAACTGAGGCCCAGCTTGCTGGTGAAACAGTCAGGGATCAAAGCCTCGTGGTAGGGGAGTTGGAGTTGCTTGGAGCGCTGATATCTTCAATATTCACAAAACCCAAAAGATGGACGCTTCCCAAGTGCCATCAGCTGATGAATGGAAGAGCGGGAAAATGCTGGTGCACGCCGAGATCTCTGCATTTGAAAGGCAGAGAGGCAGGGAGGCAGAAGTTGAAGCGAACCTCAGCCACGCAGCAGGTTTTAAGAGTTGTCTTGGAAGTAAGAAACGGCTGTAACACATCACCTTTGTGACTTTGCTGGGATGAAGTGGCAGATAACTGGGACTTAATACCTGGGGTCTGGTTCTGGGTGAGCTTCCGGAGCACAAGGGAAGTCGCTTGGAAATGGTAGGGAGTGCTAAATACTAGGCCGTCTGTATTGGAAATTCTTCTGAAAGCCAGGGAAGAAAGACAGACAGGGAATGAGCGACTTAAGACAGCACAGGCTTTGATTTGGGAGGAAATTTTTTGGGAAAACAAACCTGTAAGACTCAACTTTACAGCCAAGCAGTGATGGTACACCACTCGGGATGCAGAGGCTGGCTCCGTGAGTTCGAGGCTAGCCTAATCTACATAGGGAGTTCCAGGAAAGCCCATCTTGAAAAACGAAAATAAATCTGTCAAAACAAGGTGGGTGGGCCAGGAAGTATGTTAAAGTGTTTCCCTTTTAGCTCTCTCGTGATCATGCCTAACATCTTCCATCAAAAAAGGGATGGATGGATGGATGGATGGATGAATGAATGAATGAAAAATAACCTCAGAGAATTTGTCTGGCCCTGGCAACCCTGTAGCACGTTGCTGGGGTGCATAGCTAGGGGAATGCTTGAGTAGAGGCATGAGATAGAGCTGTGGGTGGCTGGGGTGTGTTCACTGCACAGGCAGGATATGAAAAGAACTTTAAATTCAAGTTTTAGAAGGAGCTTGTCAGAGGAAGCTGGGGAGGGGGGTGTGTGGGGGCCGTCTCTCTGTGGGAGCTAAAATGCCCAACATCTTGTGGAATGCGGTCTGAGGTGCCTCACCTGCAGAATGAGCACGCCATCTGGTGTGTTCTTGGATCTATATGCAAAAGAGAGTTTTTTTGTTTTAGTTCTTTTCTTTAGTTAGAGGCCCAAGAACACCCCCCCCCCCCAAATGCTAAGGTTACAGGCATATGTCACCGTGTCTGGGTCATAGCAGTATTCAGAGAGACCAAACAAACACCCAGGTGTTTATTATAGCAGCTGGTGAACAGTGCTGGTGCTGGCCTGAGGGAGTTCAGAGACAGCTGCAAACAAGTGTAAAACCAGACTAAGCTAAAGAAAAGCCTGTCTCAAAAGAACAAAGGAAAGAAAGAGGCAAACAGTAAATTAATAAATGAATTTAAAAAAAAATCTTGGCTATCCGTACAGTAGATAGAACCTTAGAAAGGAAGGAAATTCTCACGTGAGCTCCGTATGGATTCACCTTGAAGACATGATGCTAAAAGAGAAGCCAACCACTGGCTGGAGGCGTGGTTTGGAGGTAGAGCACCTGCCTGGCATCACCCGGTGCGGGGCTGGAGACGTGGCTCAACACACACTGCTCTTGCAGAACACCTAAGTTTGGCTCCCAACACCCAAGTCGGGTGGATCACATCTGCCAGCCCCAGGAGGATCTGGTACCCGGGGGTGGGGTGGGGATCTGGCGCCCCCTTCTGGCCCCAGAGAGCACATGTGCGTTGCCACATACAGATACAAACATTAAGATGTAATTAAAAAAAAAAAAAAAAAAAAGCAGGGCAGTGGTAGCACACGCCTTTAATCCCAGCACTTGGGAGGCAGAGGCAGGTGGATTTCTGAGTTCGAGGCCAGCCTGGTCTACAGAGTGAGTTCCAGGACAGCCAGAGCTACACAGAGAAACCCTGTCTCCAAAAACAAAAGCAAAACAAACAAAAAGACCTTGAAAAATGCCCTAGTGAGGGGCTTGGGGTGTGCCTCGGTGGTAGAGTGTTTGCTTAACATGCTAGGCCCTGGGTTCCAGGGATCTCATGTAGCCCAGGCTGCCCTTAAGCTCACTATATAGTGAAAGATGACCATGAACTCTTGATCATCCTGTCTCTACCTCTGGAACACCAGGATTACAGACGTCTACCACCACACAGGTTTTTCCTGGGGCTAGAGATGGAACCCACGGCTTCATGCATGCTAGGCAGGCACTGTGCCATCTGAGCCACAGCCTCAGGTCTATGTGCCCCTACCCCTCTCTTAAACAATGTATTTTAACTTTATCTTATGTACATTGGTGTTTTTGCCTGCATGCATGTCTGTATGAGGGTGTTGGATCTCCTGGAACCAAGATTATGGACAGTCCTGAGCTCTCTCAGTCACCTGGCTCTTACTCACTGAGCTGTGTCTCCAGCCCCTAGGATGGCTATTCTACTGTTGCATCTCTCAGTCTCAGAGGAGGAGCAGGGCCGAGGAAGGTGCACATCTGTGGCTTCCAATAAGCATTGCCCAGCCCCTGGCCACCCAGACCACAGCCTTCGGGTTAGCCCAACTTCTCAGACTCCTGATGCAGGCTCCTGTCCTTTTATCCTCTTGCTCCTGAGGGGTCAGGTGATACTACCCACAATGCAAAAGGAATAGTGTCCATATCCCCCAGCCCAAGGCTAGATCCTCAGAGAACAAAGACTTGAAGGGAAGACTGAGAAACCTGTGCTTACCTGAGAGGGCTGCAGGCCTGAGGCTGGGTTCAGTCTGCATCACCCCTGTGACTCCACACTCCTCTCCAAGTTGCTTTAGTTCCAAGAAGAGCATCGGAATCCCAGAAGCCAGAGGCTCCTGGGGGTCCTGGGCACATGTGGCTATCGTGGGTCTTTGCTGGTTCCAGGATGCTTCTGTTTGGGGTGTATGTGTGGACAGGTGCATGTGTACAGGTAGAGGCAGAGGATAGCCTCAGATGCTCACCTTGTTTTTTTGAGAGAGTGTCTCTCACTGGCCTGGAACTTTCCAAGAGGCCAGGCTAGCTTGCATGATCTGACCTTTGCCTCCCCAGCTCTGGGATTACAGGCATCTGTGACTATACCACCTAGCTTACTGCATCTGGCTTTAGGGGATGGAGCTCAGGTCTTTGTGCTTCTTGCAAGGTGAGCATGCCACCAGCCTACCCACTCTGCCCCATCTCTGTCTCTCACAGAAAAAATGCTGTTTCCTTTACTGCCCGGACACAGGCTGGGCCATGGGGGCCCAGGGCTCTGACTTCGAGGGTTGGGCATTCCCCTACCCAGGAGTGACACTGATACAGGACTTTGTGACCCCAGAGGAAGAAGCTGAGATGGTGCGTCTCATGGACTGTGACCCCTGGAAGCTCTCACAGTCGGGGAGGAGGAAGCAGGTACAGTGGCTGAGCCGAGCTGAGGGATGAGGGACGGTCCCTTTGTCAGCAGCCCCTGGCTATCTCCTGTAGCCGTACCCTAGGGACCTTTGGTCACGGGGTGTGGACTTTGTCATCGTGTGGCTGCCACCATCTCTCTGCAGCTGTCTTGTTGATGAAGGGACACTAAGTTCTAGATAGGCTCTCCATCCGGCATGGCGGCTAGAGCCTGCCAGGCATCGCCTGTTTTCACTGTGACTCTCATCCCTCACTTGTATATCAGGACTCCTGAGGTGCCCTGAGGGACCTGGTGCCCTCCTATTTCTCCCCTTCCTCGTTATCTTTCCCTCACCACAATGTAGTCAGTTCCTGCAGTAGCTTCAGAGACGGCCTTCACCCTTTGTTCCTGGCATCATAGTGTTGGGTTAGAGTTCTGGCGACATCAGCCAGTGGGAGATCCCTTCAAGCTTTGCCCTGTGCTGGGACAGCCCCAGCCACCCACTCTGCCCCTGATCCTCCAGACAGATGGAGCCATGCGGCTTCCATGGGGACCTTGTTCCTTTCTCCGCCCCGCCTCCATCTCCACCTTTCCCTTCCCCCCCCCCCCAAAAAGAAGTCCTCACCCCACCATGGTCTCAGACCCCAAGCTGGTCTATGAATGTGAACTTCTAATCCTCCTGCCTCTGCTTCTCAAATGCTAGGATTGTAGGCACTACTACGTTGGCATTTTTCCCTTCAAGACAGGGTCTCAACAGGGTCTCGCTCTGTAGCCCAGGCTGGCCTTGAACTCTATGCAGTCCTCCTCCCTCAGCATTCTGGGTCCTGGGATTACACGCATACATCAACCATGCCCAGTTTGTGGTTGGCATGTCTTAAACTGAACCACTTCTCCTTCCTTCCTGTCTCCACTCCAGGACTATGGCCCTAAAGTCAATTTTCGGAAGCAGAAGCTGAAGATGGCAGGCTTTCAGGGTCTTCCCGGCTTTAGCCAAAAGGTAGTCCAGAGAATGGGCCTTTACCCGGGGCTAGAGGACTTCCAGCCTGTGGAACAGTGTAATTTGGACTACAGCCCTGAGCGGGGCTCCGCCATCGACCCCCACCTGGATGATGCCTGGCTGTGGGGCGAGCGGCTGGTGAGCCTCAACCTCCTGTCGGCCACAGTGGTGTCCATGTCTCTAAAGGCTCCTGGCAACCTGCTGCTCTGCTCAGCCCCCTCTGGCGGACCTGATGCTTTTGAGGGCAGCCTTGTGGCCCCTAGCAGGTCTGTCCCCTGCCAAGAGGTGGAGGTGGCCATCTCAGTGCCCCGCCGCTCCCTGCTGGTGCTTACAGGGGCCGCACGACACCAGTGGACACACGCCATCCACCGCAGACACATCAAGGCCCGCCGTGTGTGCGCCACCTTCAGGGAGCTA